>NC_045158.1:3409524-3666502 GCF_900700415.2 Clupea harengus | reverse complement strand
CATTTCAAACATGAGACATTGTGATGAATTCAGGAATACTATAGACTACTTTTGCTGTCTGCAGTGTCTTTTTATCCTAGAAATCCTGATAACTTTACTCTTGTTAAATCTTTAGTTTTGCATTGATATTGACGTCCTCTCCTGTTTCTCAAGAAACTTGCGCAACATGTCAGCCCAGCATAACAATTTCTCATTTTGTTACACTGTGCCATTAAATCCCCCTTTAGTTAATTTAGTAGATAATGCTTCATAATGCTTCAAATTTACACTTTTACAAATAATATGAAATTATTATCTTTATAAAATAGGGTGATATTTGAATTGAATGAAACCCAAAAGGACTGTATTACTGGTAAATGAAAAAGGTGACAATCGCCACAGGTCTGTCCGGTTAGAACAAGAACGGATGCCAATGTTCAATGATGACTGATTTATTGCACACACACACGAAGTGAAGACATGAACTGGTTGATGAATGAATGATGCCCGTGAATATAATTATCTTCGTAACAGACTTATATTCATTGGCTGACAATGACCCGTGAATATAACTATCCGTGTAAAGGACTTATATCCAACACGAATCCTTGAATGATTGAAGACCGTGTACCGTGGTTTCTATGGAAATAATATATAACAAATATACACAAATATTAACAATTAAATCTGATAAAGATGAAACAGTATATACAAACGATGATTATGATGGCTATGTATATACTACATGTAAATATTGTACCTTTTTAACATTTGTACACGTTCCTCTATGAGTGTATGCGATGTGTATATATGATCAGTTGGTCTGTTGTTTTGCGAAAAACGTATCTGGGATGAATTTATGATATTATTGTTCTGGATAAATTGTCTTATTCTGTTGTTCAGGATGCCACAAATCAATTTCCCTAAATTGCGGCCTTGTGTGATGCCTCTATAGTTGTCAGGTTTAAGTTTGTCACCTTTTTTATGAATTGGTGTGACGTGGCTGTAAAGGGCCCTGAAGACATGGTTAAATTGAATAATTTCAAGATTGCCTCTCTTAATTTAGGGGTACTGTGTTTCAGCATTTGATTGTACCCTCCATCTACGCCACATGATTTTCTGTTCTCGAGATATTTCAATTTTGTATTCAATTCCAGTAATGTTATAGTGGCATCTAATTGACTTACCCTGTCGTTTTCTCAACTGAGAATTTAAGGCTTTTGTTCAGAATTTAGAACAAAATAATTTATTTTCCAAATGTTCTGTCCATTTTCAACCATCAACTAAGGGGATGACTTTTTCTTTGTCTTATGGGGCAAGCATAATGTTGAACAAAACTAAGGGGGGCTGTCAGCCACTTCTCACACCTTATCACACTACCATTGTTCTGACCCTTCACCTGGGACATAGGGTGGGGCTGCCCGACAGTGGTACACAAGGTAGAGAAGTCGCTTAGTAATCAGCAGGTTGCTAGTTCGATTCCCTGTCAAAGCGTCTGTCATATATGACATATTTATCACACATGTATTACCCCCTAATCAATCATTTTGACACTTAGTGCCAATTATAGACTACTGGCAGGATTTACCCTTGGTCATTTGATCAAGAAGAGCCAGTGAAACCAGAGTGAGTTTGCTCCACTTACCTCTGTGGGTCTCTTGTCCCCCTCCTCTTTGTGTGTCTCCTAACAGAGCTCTACACAGACAGCATTGGAGGACAGTGAGAGGATCTTCACTGAGCTGATCCACTCCATTGTGAGAAGGCGCTCTAAGGTGAAACAGCTGATCAGAGCTCAGGAGAAGGCTGAGGTGAGTCGGGCTGAAGACCTCCTGAAGCGACTGGAGCAGGAGATTGCTGAGTTGAAGAGGAGAGATGCTGAGCTGGAGCAGCTTTCACACACAGAGGATCACATCCATTTCCTCACAACCATTTCCTCATGAATTTGAAATAAAGCATCAGGTTTGAGAGGAAAAATGCATAATTTCTAGATCTTTTAATATAATGTCTTAATGTGTCTAACATATTTACATACCTGAACACGAGTGCATGCACACTAAACCAACTGAATTCACCCATCATGTCTGCAGCCTTTGGGAAAATGTTTGCCTCACCTTTTCTGTATTTCTCTCTGTAGAATTTCCCGTCAATCAGAGACTCTCCTCACTCCTCGCCCAGCATGACCTTCAACCAAAGCTTATCTTTTTTGTCTCTGGAGTGAAGGTGCAGCTGGAGGAGAAACTGGAGGAAATCTTCAGGCAGGAAGTAGTCAGGATATTTGCAGCAGGTGGATACAAAAGTAGAATTGACTCAATGATGAATTCCTTATTTAAAAGTTTGAGAATACAAGGATACCACTTCATTTTTATGTATTTTTGTGTATCTCTCAACAGTGATGAATATCCAGACCATCCAGTCTTTAGAATGTGAGTCTCTCTCTCTCTCTCTCTCTCGTGCACGCGCTCTCTCTCTGTCACACACACACACACACACCCACACTACAGCAATTGAAATTTGATCTCAGTTTGGGTTGAAGCATTAGACACATCAGTAAAATTAGGTTACATTCCTGGACCCCAGTGAAAGCTGAATAACCCTTGGTAAAGGAAAAGGCAGTTGCCTAAGAAATGACATTTGCTTTCACAGCTGAAGTGAAATGTCTTTTCACAGGTCTGTCACAGTTGCTAAAAACAAACATTAAAGAAAACAAAACACCTGAAGATGAAGCTGGCTAAAACTATATGGGCTTAGTCAGTGTGTGAAAATAAGTGTATGAGTCTGGTCTTCAGATCCTGGGTGAATGATGTCTCTCTGTGTTGGGATCCCAGTCAGAAGAACAGACAGTAAGGAGAAGCTGCCACCAAGTAAGTCATCACTGACTGATTCTAACAGCCTCTACGCCTTTACATCAGGGGTCTAGAACAAAAATAATAGTTTCACTGTATGTTATCATTGACATCAATAAAACCCTCTTAACCCCAAAGTGTGTTTGGTTCGAAATAAAGGCCTTGATATTAATCATGTGTAAACATGCCCTAAGCCTTATTTATCCAGGGTTTAGGAGACAATACAGCATAATTACTAGATTTTAAAATTTACATTGTGATCAGGGAAAACACAGACAAAAACGGAAGCCAATGGAGGTCAGAGATGGAGTTAAATTTCAGGTTCAGAAACAAACATTTCTGCAAACAAACATTTGTTCACATAAAAAAACAGCATTAATGGTCTGGACAGTTTCCTGCCCCTGTTCACACATGAGCTCACCTGGGCGTTGTCCTGGCACTGTACTAGGGGGCTGGCAGGGTCAAGTCCACACCATTGACACTGAATTCTACCTCACAAACTAGCGATTGACTTTTCTATTAAAGAATAAATGCAATGGAAACTAAAGTTGCCTCGTTTTCCAACAGCAGGGCTGTGATCGTACTTAGGCTACTGCTCTCTCATTATTCTCTATAACCTTCTCTCAAGTTTTCTACCGTAACTCTGGGAATTTGACATTAAAACAGCAGCAGATTTGGGACATTGGTCTTGGACTCCCAAGTGTTCAGACTAAAGCAGCTGGAGACTCGTAATGTCTCTTGTGTTTGGGTCAATGTTAACTACAAGAAAATGTATTTTTCAACCTGAAACTCAATGGCTTTTTGATCATTTGTTTTAAAAAGAATATGCTAAACTAATTTTGATTGAGTTCATACTGTATAACCCCCCCCCCCCTCACTAGTTTATTGTGAATCTTTCCACTCCCTCCATTTCAGTTATTCATGTTGTTTTTATGCTCGTCTCAATATCATGTACACTTGTTAAACTATCATGTACACTTGTTAAATCAGTGCTTTATCTTTTGCAAAAGAGGAAGTGTGTTACAACCAATATGTGAGTATAAAAAAACAGGTTTCATGACAAACAAAGGGCAGTGTTCTCCCGTCCCATCGCTACAGAAGTTACAGCAGTGATCTCAGAATATGTCCTTGAGAGAAGAGCGGTATGCATGACTATCAGTACAAAAACAGGTGGTTTGCCTCAGCAAGAGAGTAGGCCTCCTGTAGGCCTCACAGCACACAGGATAAGCAAGCAGATTAAAATACAACAACAATGGGCCTCATTCTCGAACATTTTCTGAAGTTTCTTCTGAAATGTTTCTTACGGGCTTCGGAAAAACAACGTAAGAAAAAGACATCCGACAAATTCATGAACGCTTGAAAATGTGTTTCTATGCAGCAGAAGTGTTCTGAGCTGTGCTCCACCGGAAGAGTTTTCTTAAATTGAAAGCGAGTTCTTGTGCTCCTGAATTTGCATACATACACGCCCCGCCAGCTCCTTATAAGGCCACGCAACCGTAGTGACGTGTGCAGTCGGAATCGACCGAATCTAAACGAAAGCAACTCATAAACGAGTCATGTCAACGCGGAAAGCGAGCACCGTAAAGAGTAAACGGTGCAGAGGTGGACTGTTGCAGGATGTAGATGTGTCCATTCTATTTCACTATAGCTATATCAACGTGATTGAGTTTAGTGCTTATTTATTTATTCACTTACATTTGCAGTGTTTGTGTGCATTTAGATTTAGTCATTTAGCAGACGCTTTTGTCCAAAGCGACGTACAAGGGAGAGAACAGTCAAGTTACTAGCAATAGAGACCTAGTGTAACAATAAATACTACTTTACTTAAGAAATAGAAAAACGAAGTAGAAAATAAAAACGTGCAGGAATGTAAGTGCAAGTCAAGCACTAGTCGAAGTGCCAGTTAGGAAGGGAGGTGCTCTCTGAAGAGTTGGGTCTTCAAAAGCTTCTTAAAGGTAGAGAGGGACGTCCCTGCTCTGGTAGTGCTAGGCAAAATCCAGACTATTTTCACTTGTAGTTCCACGTTGGTGGAACGAAAAAAGGAAAATAGTCTGGCTTGCCGTAATTGCACAGACGGCAGTGCCAAACGACGCTCACTAGAGGAGCGCAGCATTCTGGTGTAGTCCTTTTATTTATTTTATGACATCACGGTGCCTCGTAGAATCATGACTATACATGTGAAACGTAATTGTTAATGATACAAATATTCTTGTAATTATAATTATTATAATTACTTTAATCCAAGGATGTCTGTAGAGTTGATGTGAACGCAATCACCAACGATTTCTCACAAATTCATTAAAACTTCTAACACGGAGTTTTCTTAAATGCGATTCCTCAAAAAAACACAAAATGGTGTTTTTTTAAGGAATCGCATTTGAGAAAACTCTGGCCGAGTTACAACTGCTATTTCGAATTCGGAAAGTCTTCTGAAGTTCAGAACAAAATCCCAGATGAGAAAACTTTCATGAATGCCAAATGTTTTCCTAAATCCAATTCAGAAGAAATACCTTCTTAAATTCTTCTTAACTGTGTTTGAGAATGAGGCCCAATGTCCTCATTACATTTCTCTATCAACACTTCAAAAACTATTCACACAGTGGGCTTTACAGACACACACACTCTTTTATGAATTACTGGACACTCCTTTATACAAAACATTAAGTACATTTTGTATCAAAGCAATACAAAAGTATCCACAGTTTAGTTCACAAAGTTGGCTGATATGGTGAATGTGTTTAGTGTTATGAAAAAGTGTACATGGTATCGAGGCAATTGTGGAAATGATTGAAGAATTCTTGGTCTTGGTCTAATTCAGAAAAAGTCAACATTTTTTTGAATTTATTTATGAATTCTTGTGGTTGTAATAATAATAACAAATAATATTGTGGTTCCAACAGACCTGTGAACACCCTGTCTAAGAAAAGTAGGAGCACAGCAGGAGAGTCAGCATTCTTTATATATGAGCATATTATGTGATTAAAAAATATGTTTGCTGTGATGTTTATGAATGCGTTTCTCACTCAGGTTATTGGGCTGTAATGTGATGTTTTCTGTCTCAGTGTCTGAAGTCCTGAACCAGAGAGAAGTTCTCACAGTGTACACATAAAGACATGCAAGCTATCACACACATACACATAACGTACACACACACACACACACACACACACACACACACACTGGCAGACACAGGGATACACTCACGTGAATATAATCATGATCATAGCAGCAAACCTACCAAAGCAAACCTAGCAAACCAAATTCAAACCTACATTCATGTAAACATGTATGAGATCACACAAACACACACAGACACACAAACACACACACACACACATCCATTCATGCTTTTGAACTTTTGAATATACAGCTACTGGAACATTTACACCCTCAGTGTCACATATATAAAAATAACTCCATTTACACACACGCATACACACACACACACACACAATTTTATTTATATAGCGCCAAAACAATGAAATTGTCTCAAGGCGCTTTACAGAGCCTGAACCCCCTTATAGCAAACACAATGGCACAAGGGACAAGGAAACACTTCCTGTTAACAGGAAGGAACCTTGAGCAGAACCACGGCACATAAGGGGGGGCCCATCTGCTTGGAGTCGGCGGACTTTCACCTATAAAGACACTGGACACTCCTTTATACAATGGACTCATCACACACAAAGGGAATCAAATGAAACAAATCCAAATACTTACACACAAACAAAGACAAATCACTGTCTTTCACAAGCACTCACACACACACACACAGACACACACACTCAGACATAACCATACTCACTTTTGAATATAGACATTCAAACACGTACAGAATCACACACACAAAAACAAATCTCACTTATATGTGAAACATTCCCTCACAGAAGAAATCACAGAAATAAATCTCATCCCCCACACGCAAGGAATCATATCAAATAACAACAACCACACACACACACACACACACAACACATATAAATACCTAAGTTTGTCCTGTCTTCTCCTCCATCAGACTCCTGCTACTTCACACTGGATCCAAACACAGCACATAGAAACCTCCATCTGTCTGGAACAGGAGGGTGGATTTGAGATATAAGGTCCAGTCATATCCTGATAATCCAGAGAGATTTGATGGGCGGAGGTGCTGTGTAGAGAGGGTGTGTCTGGACACTGCTACTGGGTGGTTAAGCGGTTTATGTTTATATATCAGTCTCATATAAAAGCATCAGCAGGAAAGGAGAGAGTGTGGGTTTGGATGGAATGATCAGTCCTGGAGTCTGAAACTCTCCGGCAGCAGCAGCTCCTCTATCTGTCACAATAATAAAAAGACTAAACCGTCCAGTACAGGAGTGTATCACAGGGCAGGAACTCTGGCCTTCTACAGCATCTCTGACACTATGACCCTCCTGCACAGAGTCCAGACCACATTCACTCACAAACTCTACCCTGGGTTTTGGATTTATCGTTCTGTATTTCAGGTTGGGTTTTGGCATTCTGGATCATCAGTGAAGCTGTTGCGACTGAGATGTACAGATACTGAATCCAGACTACATTCACCCAGCCTCTCTTCCCTGGGTTTAGAGTTAGACATTAGATCACCAGTGAAGCTGTTGTGACCCCACGTGTTGGCAATCGTCTGGGAAGGAAACGATGATCTGGAGATGACATTTGAGAACAAACTTATTTAAAACATTAAGCTGGGATGATGAATAAAATGCATATAAAAACATAAAGAAGTAATTTGCTAAAATGACCTTGGTTTAAATGACCCACTATTAGAGTCGATTACACACAATAACACACACACACACTGTAACTGGGCCAATTAACTAATCATCCCAAACCATGACGTGATTTTCCAAAATACAGACTAATTTCCCAAAACTACAATGCACTACCGCCCCCCCCCCCCCCTTTTTCAAACATGATTCAGATTTATTGAACTTTATACTCTACAACTCTACACACATCATATATCACTTTATACTCTACAACTCTACACACAAATCCCTTCATAAATCACTGATTTATTGAACTTTATACTCTACAACTCTACACACAAATTCCTTCATATTTCACTGGCTGCGCCATTCTCTCCTTTAGTAAGCACTGGCATTTCATTTCATCAACTTAAGTCATCATGGCTCAAACCCAACTAACACACAATTCCCCAGGTGGAAACACTAAGGGCCTCATTTACTAACAGGATTGCGCCGTTTAAGGCGTAAAATAGCGGGTAAAAGAATCGCCGCTCATTGTATGGTTTACTTTAAACCGTATTTTCACCCATAGTTCAAGCAAACCGAACGTCAACAACTCCAGTTTTCAAATGTATCTGCCTAGGGCAGCATTTTTGAAAAGCATGGTTTTCAGTGGTGGAATGCGCCGTTTTAAAGTAAGGGGAGTCGTGTATTCCTACCAGACTATTTAACGGGATGCTATGGAGCAGTTAACCTGGCTATTAACTATCCTAGCTATCTCTAGCTTAGGGTACCATATTAACAGTTTGCAGTTGCCTGTGTGTGATTAACTCATTAACTCGTTAATATGTGTGAATATGAACTTGTGAACATAAACTCGTTAATATTAAGCTGCACAGGCACCCTGATGGGGTAACCATAGCAACCCAGAAACTCAATGTTCGCTGAAAAGTTTAATTTCCCCAAATCAGCTCACCAATAAAAGACAGTCTTGAAATCAAAGTGATCACAACTTTTAATGTGGACGGAAGGGCTAAACGGAGAAATATTTATGAGTTTCTATATTTACCTGGTGGTTCTTCCCTATTTTAGCGGAGCGCTAAATAACACTAATGGGCGGTGTTAGGCGCAGATGACGCGACGAGGGTTCTTGTTTGATAAATAGGATGCAAAATACCGTGCGCTATATGCGGTTTGGCAAAGGCGCTGATTGCGCTGCGGTCGCAATGTTAGTAAATGAGAACCTAAGAGTCAAAATTGGTCACACACCAATCAGAACCTCAGGATGGGTCGATTAATGGGCCATGGGCCAATCAGAACCTCAGGATAAGTAGATTAATGGGCCATGGGCCAATCAGAACCTCAGGATGGGTAGATTAATGGGCCATGGGCCAATCAGAACCTCAGGATGGGTAGATAAAAGAGACATGGGTCACTTGGAACAATGGATCCACAAAGACCTCTGTTTGAGTACAAACTGCTTATTTATTTTATTAGAAATTGTATTGGTAAATACATGGACAATATTTAACCGTTTTAAATGTTCTTTACATATCAGTTTTTCACCAAATTTCAGTTTATTTTACTACAGAACATTGATGAATTAAACTTTTGAAAATGTCTACATGTGTTGTGTCTTTATATTGTGTTCATCATGTGGAGAGGTTGTTCTGGGGGGAAGCACCATTACTCATGCACACACACACACACACACACACACACTCACTGCAGAAACAGCTTCTTACATTAATGCATCATTACTCACTGCAGAAACAGGTTTTTACTATAGTATTTTGGGTTGATCTCGGTTTAGACATTTTCAGACAAGTTTGAAGTTTGTGAATTTGGGTGTGCAGTTATATGTTTGTGCTTGAAGTTTTGGGAAATGGAGTATAATTTCAAAAAATGTCTCTTCAAATCAAGAGCCCACTGCATAATCAGAGTTTTAAGTTGGATGGGGTTACCCATAGCTATGTCAAAGTGGGGAAAATACAAGATGTTTTATAAGAGTGTGGGAAACATGGATGATTTAAAATCATGGATTGATTTAAAAACATGGAGGCTCCTGTTCCACAAGTCCTAGTCCTGCAAAAGAGAGGTCAGGCCTGAATCAGCCGGTTCTGTAATGGGAGAGAAACCTTGTGGCTTCAAAATAGGTGGGAAGAACACAATAAACGTCAAGAGGCACCTGAAAGCGAACAACCCTGCAATTTATGCCACGGTAAACTAGCTAGTAACTGTCAATGATAATTAGCTCATGTTAACTAGTTATTAGAATATATTAGCCAACGTTAAGTTAACTTCAAAGGGGCAGTCGAGTGTATAGGTTGTGTCAGCTTGGATAGTGAAGAATAAGATCCTTTGTGTCCGCCTATAGATAAAAATTGAGTGTTTTTACACGTGAGCTTTCGAATGCTCTCACAATTAATATTTATGGCTATTCGACACACTTATCTAAAACCAGGCTAGTTCGGATCATCATGTCATTCTGTTCTTCTCCCTATAGAGTGTGTTTCAGCCCCAAATACAACAAGGAGTCACAGTCACCTTAATTGTATCCTTTTCCTGAAATGGAAAAGCAGACAGTCTTACCCATTCACACCAGCCGTCCGGTCGATGTTTCTTCAAGAGGTCTCGGCCTCTTGCGGATCACCTGTTTGAGTTTACAATCCGGATTCGTGGCTGGGATACGAAGGCAAGAAGGCCATGTTTTTTGGGGGTAGCTCAGTCCATAGGAAAAGACGCAGACGCGGCTCTTGGTGTTAATAAAGATGACCTCTTGTTTTTATTGTCAAATAGGTAAAAAGTTACAAAGAAATAAAAAGTTCTCTAAGCACACAAGCTAAGGCAAAATAAGAAAAGAATACAGAAGATTCTATAAAGACAAAGACTAAAGACTCGCGAACACAAACTGCATACGCCTTTTATATCCCTTGCACATGCATACAAGTTCTAACACACCCCCCTTCTTCCTGACGTCTCCTAGTAACATATGTTCATCTCTGACCCATGTGTCACCTCCTCCCAGGCCCTCGCAAGCCCAGAGGCCTCTTCCTGCCCCCTCCGTCATTACACAATGCAAAGCACACTGAAGTCCGAAAACTCTCAAAGAACACATTGTTCTGCTTTACGTTTTCGTTGGTTAGGTACATTTCATATTTCACACTTTTTCAGCAAGCATATATGGATATAGGTTTGTGTAAGCATAACTCAAGCAATTTCCACACACAGTTATTTAGCATGTTTCACATCACATATTAGGAGAGCACACAGTGGTTATATCATTGCACGACATGAACCAAGCATCATTCAGCAAAGCACATATAGTATATATGTTTATCACTCATTATTAATTGCATATGGGTTGGTACGGGTTGCAGGTCCACTCTCATGAGCCATATTCATCAATAGCTAGCTAGTAATTTTCGATTGAAGCCTCCCGTTAGCCTTGGCAAATGATCTCCAAAACTTTTAGCTAGCTATCGTTAGCTAATGATGAGGTAGCATAGCTAAGTTATACTAGCTATTGATAGCTAGCTAGTAAACTCATTGCAGAATGGACTATAGGACAGAAAAAATAAATGAATATGTGTATATTTACATATCCTTGTCTATTTGGGCAATTGTTGTTATCATTGGCACCACTTTAAACTGTCAAAACTATCCGTTTAGCTAAATCTGTTGGTTATCAGATTGCACAGCAATTCATATGGAGGATATGTGGTTGATTTAACTCCAAGGCCAGGTAGGCATAGTAGTTGTATTGTGCTATCACATAATTTGAATCTTCAAAATCTAGCCTTGATATTCTTTTATATTTTAATGATAATACTATTTATTGCCTTAAAATGATTATTTACATTTAATTAATTTGAATTCAGCTGTAGGCATAGGAGATCTGTATCTTTTAGACTAATTGTATCCACAATGTAAGTACTGCAAGCTAGACTATTATGCAGTTGTAGCCACAACACAGGGGGTCCCTGGGCCTGAGAAGGGAAGGAAAGGAGTTTAATGTGGCTATAAGATGGACTTTTAAATGTGACTAAAACTTTTGGCGACGAAAACTAGACTAAAACTATGGAGGATAAAAATGTGACTAAAACTAATGTGCATTTTCGTCTAAAGACTAAGACTAAATCTAAAATAGCTGCCAAAATTAACACTGGGCTGAACTGAACTAGCCGGTTCTGTACTCGGGGCTGAACTGAATCAGCCGGTTCTGTACTCAGGGTTGAACTGAATCAGCCGGTTCTGTATACTTTTTTTTTAACTTATTAGGCCCAACTAGAGAGAGACAGAGGAAGAGAGGGAGAGATCTTTATTAACTGAATTAGTATATGATGATAAGATGTTAAATGTTTAGATACATGTAGTATATGATAAGATGTTTCATGTTTTGATACATGTCAAATGTTTATGATGATAAGATGTTTAATGTTTAGATACATGTAGTATATGATAAGATGTTTCATGTTTTGATACATGTAGTATATGATGATAAAGATGTTTCATGTTTAGATACATGATGATAAGATGTTTAATGTTTAGATACATGTAGTATATGATGATAAGATGTTTAATGTTTAGATACATGATGATAAGATTAGATACATGATGATAAGATGTTTAATGTTTAGATACATGTAGTATATGATGATAAGATGTTTAATGTTTAGATACATGATGATAAGATGTTTAATGTTTAGATACATGTAGTATAAGATGATAACATGTTTATTGTTTCAATACATGTTTAATGTTTAGATACATGAAGTATATGATGATAAGATGTTTAATGTTTAGATACATGATGATAAGATGTTTAATGTTTAGATACATGATGATAAGATGTTTCATGTTTTGATGATAAGATGTTTCATGTTTAGAAACATGATGATAAGATGTTTAATGTTTAGATACATGTAGTATATGATAAGATGTTTCATGTTTTGATACATGTAGTATATGATGATAAGATGTTTCATGTTTAAGGCCCCGTCACACCATGACGTTCTGGTCAACGTTCTCTGAACTTTCTAATCGTTCAATTTCGAGCATTCTAGGGCGATGTGGACACATCTGGCGTGTGACTTAACGAAAGAATAGCGTAGGACTGACGCATGACTACTAACGTGGGACTCACGCATGAGGAGCATGTAACCGCGACTTGTGACGTGTCACTTGTGCGCGACAAACGTGTGCTGACGTGTCTGCTACTAGCGCTACTGCAAGTAAGATGATTAATCCTGCTGAAAGTAAGAAGAATACAACGCCTCTTTCACTAGCAATGTCTTTGGATGAAGATTTACTGTTATTATTATTGTGATTTACGAAATAACGGGCGTTATTCCAGGGGTTTTATGTTATTAAAATAAATTATTTAAATTTGACACTGAATTTGTGTTTCTCAATGTTTATTATTAGAAAACATCAACACATCCACACACATTGTCCATGTCACAAGAGTCTTCATATCATATCCATCTGCCATGGAACAGCACCAGCTATAACAGTGCTCAGCTATGTTCAAGTTCAGTACATCTACTTCATGCTGGGCTCAAGCAAGCATATATACCCTCCACTCCGCTTTTCGCTAGATTATGCAATCACCTTGCATGACATGATAGCATGGAATATGTAGATTTATAGTGCACAGAATAACATTTGCAATGATGTAAGTTGCGTTTGTTGATCACGTATGGTTAATAACATATTAATTGTAGAAGGGACATGATAAAATCAAGATCTTCCCTTGGTGAAAAAACTTTCGCCGATATCTTCCTACGAGAGATGGGTTAGGTGCTCAAATTTCCCTGGATCAAAGAGGACGTTAGTAGGCATGTCCAAACTAAAAATCACGTCTCAGGATTGCTGCGCACATAAGTTATTTCGGGTGCATCAACTGTACTCAGTCTACCCTACTCAACGACTGACTATGATAGCCAAACGCGTGCAAAGTTAATAAAACGTTCCACCAAAGTTCTCCAGCGTTTAAATGAAACGTTGAAGAACGCTGATCTCCATGAGAACTTTTGTGCATGTTCAAAACTTATTTTTTGGACCAGCGTTCTCCTCCAATCACCGACGATTACCGATGATTACAGCGTTCACCAGCTTTCACACAAAGCTCTTCTGGCGCAATTCCAGCGACCATGGACGATTACCAACGTTTCCTCTAACATCATAGAACGTTGACCAGAACGTCATGGTGTGACGGGGCCTTTAGATACATGATGATAAGATGTTTCATGTTTAGATACATGTAGTATATGATGATAAGATGTTTAATGTTTAGATACATGATAAGATGTTAAATGTTTAGATACATGTAGTATATGATAAGATGTTTAATGTTTAGATACATGTAGTATATGATAAGATGTTTCATGTTTTGATACATGTAGTATATGATGATAAGATGTTTCATGTTTAGATACATGATGATGAGATGTTTAATGTTTAGATACATGTAGTATATGATAAGATGTTTCATGTTTTGATACATGTAGTATATGATGATAAGATGTTTCATGTTTAGATACATGATGATAAGATGTTTCATGTTTAGATACATGTAGTATATGATAAGATGTTTCATGTTTTGATACATGTAGTTTATGATGATAAGATGTTTCATGTTTAGATACATGATGATAAGATGTTTAATGTTTAGATACATGTAGTATATGATGATAAGATGTTTAATGTTTAAATACATGTAGTATATGATGATAAGATGTTTAATGTTTAGATACATGATGATAAGATGTTTAATGTTTAGATACATGATAATAAGATGTTTAATGTTTAGATACATGATGATAAGTTTAGATACATGATGATAAGATGTTTAATGTTTAGATACATGTAGTATATGATGATAAGATGTTTAATGTTTAGATACATGATGATAAGATGTTTAATGTTTAGATACATGTATATGATGATAAGATGTTTCATGTGATGATGAGATGTTTCATGTTTTGATACATATAGTATATGATGATAAGATGTTTAATGATTAGATACATGATAATAAGATGTTTAATGTTTAGATTATTGCTGTCAGTTTAACGCGTTATTAACGGCGTTAACGCAAACCCATTTTAACGCCGTTAATTATTTTATCGCGAGATTAACGCGAGAGATTTAATTTAAATTTTTTTTTTTTTTTTAGATTTACGTTCTTTTTGGCCTCACAAACTGTGTAGTAGGCTAACGTTACAGTTTGAGAGTGAATGGTGAGCGACATACGGCGAAATGGATGATAAAAAGCTTCTGAATGGAAAGTTTACTTTTAAAAGTTGTGTTGTGCAAAAGAAGCAAGCTTCACTGTTGTCTGAAAATGTCAACAGGCAGCTGGCTGAAAGCAAAGAAGTAGTAGGCTTACCTTTTATTGGTAACCTAACTGTTACGGTTCATTGTTTCTGAAATAAGAGGCCTGACTGCTATGTTCCCAGCAAACTTGAAAAAAAAAATACAATATTAAGCCATGGTTTAACTGCACTATAGGCTGAGTCCTTGTTTACCTGAAATTTTATTTTGTACCGCCCTATTTGGCAATGTTGGTTTTCAATAAAATCAAACATTTGCATAAAGCAAGCCAATTCACTTTTCCATGTTGATAAGGGCTTTACAATAAAAATAAAATGATGGAAAAAATAAATAAATGAAGGGACATTTAGAATAGATAAAAAATTGCGATTAATCGCGATTCATTTTGAGTTAACTATGACATAAATGCGATTAATCGCGATTAAATATTTTAATCGTTTGACAGCACTAGTTTAGATACATGTAGTATATGATGATAACATGTTTAATGTTTAGATACATGATGATAAGATGTTTAATGTTTAGATACATGATGATAAGATGTTTAATGTTTAGATACATGAAGTATATGATGATAAGATGTTTAATGTTTAGATACATGATGATAAGATTAGATACATGATGATAAGTTTAGATACATGATGATAAGATGTTTAATGATTAGATGCATGTAGTATATGATGATAAGATGTTTAATGTTTAGATACATGATAATAAGATGTTTAATGTTTAGATACATGTAGTATATGATGATAAGATGTTTAATGTTTAGATACATGATGATAAGATGTTTAATGTTTAGATACATGAAGTATATGATGATAAGATGTTTAATGTTTAGATACATGATGATAAGATGTTTAATGTTTAGATACATGATAATAGGATGTTTAATGTTTAGATACATGATGTTAAGATGTTTAATGTTTAGATACATGTAGTATATGATGATAAGATGTTTAATGTTTAGATACATGATAATAAGATGTTTAATGTTTAGATACATGATGATAAGATTAGATACATGATGAAAAGATATTTAATGTTTAGATACATGTAGTATATGATGATAAGATGTTTAATGTTTAGATACATGATAATAAGATGTTTAATGTTTAGATACATGTAGTATATGATGATAGATGTTTAATGTTTAGATACATGTAGTATATGATGATAAGATATTTAATGTTTAGATACATGATGAGATGTTTAATGTTTAGATACATGTAGTATATGATGATAACATGTTTAATGTTTAGATACAAGATGATAAGATGTTTAATGTTTAGATACATGTAGTATATGATGATAGATGTTTCATGTTTTGATACATGTAGTATATGATAAGATGTTTCATGTTTAGATACATGTTGATAAGATGTTTCATGTTTTGATACATGTAGTATATGATAAGATGTTTCATGTTTAGATACATGATGATAAGATGTTTAATGTTTAGATACATGATGATAAGATGTTTAATGTTTAGATACATGTAGTATATGATGATAAGATGTTTAATGTTTAGATACATGATAATAAGATGTTTAATGTTTAGATACATGATTATAAGATGTTTAATGTTTAGATAGATGTAGTATATGATGATGAGATGTTTAATAGTTAGATACATGTAGTATATGATGATAACATGTTTAATGTTTAGATACATGATGATAACATGTTTAATGTTTACATACATGATGATAAGATGTTTAATGGCCTAATGTCACTAATGTGCCTAATGTCACTAAAGCCTAATGTCACTAATGTCACTAAAGCCTAATGTCACTAAACCCTAATGTCACTAATGTCACTAAAGCCTAATGTCACTAAACCCTAATGTCACTAAAGCCTAACGTCACTAAAGCCTAATGTCACTAAAGCCTAATGTCACTAATGTCACTAAAGCCTAATGTCACTAAAGCCTAATGTCACTAAAGTCACTAAAGCCTAATGTCACTAAAGCCTAATGTCACTAAAGTCACTAATGTCACTAAAGCCTAATGTCACTAATGTCACTAAACCCTAATGTCACTAAAGCCTAATGTCACTAAAGCCTAATGTCACTAATGTCACTTAAGCCTAATGTCACTAAAGCCTAATGTCACTAATGTCACTAAAGCCTAATGTCACTAATGTCACTAAATCCTAATGTCACTAATGTCACTAAATCCTAATGTCACTAATGTCACTAAAGCCTAATGTCACTAATGTCACTAATGTCACTAAAGCCTAATGTCACTAATGTCACTAAAGCCTAATGTCACTAAAGCCTAATGTCACTAATGTCACTAAAGCCTAATGTCACTAATGTCACTAAAGCCTAATGTCACTAAAGCCTAATGTCACTAATGTCACTAAAGCCTAATGTCACTAATGTCACTAAAGCCTAATGTCACTAAACCCTAATGTCACTAAAGCCTAATGTCACTAATGTCACTTAAGCCTAATGTCACTAAAGCCTAATGTCACTAATGTCACTAAAGCCTAATGTCACTAATGTCACTAAACCCTAATGTCACTAAAGCCTAATGTCACTAATGTCACTTAAGCCTAATGTCACTAATGCCTAATGTCCCTAATGTCACTAAAGCCTAATGTCACTAAAGTCTAATGTCACTAATGTCACTGAAGCCTAATGTCACTAAAGCCTAATGTCACTAATGTCACTAAAGCCTAATGTCACTAATGTCACTAATGTCACTAAAGCCTAATGTCACTAATGTCACTAAAGCCTAATGTCACTAATGTCACTAAAGCCTAATGTCACTAAAGTCCCTAATGTCACTAAAGCCTAATGTCACTAAAGCCTAATGTCACTAATGTCACTAAAGCCTAATGTCACTAAAGTCACTAATGTCACTAAAGCCTAATGTCACTAATGTCACTAAAGTCCCTAATGTCACTAAAGCCTAATGTCACTAATGTCACTAAAGCCTAATGTCACTAATGTCACTAAAGCTTTCAGTAGTGAGGACTAGTTGTAATGTTCTGTTTCATTTTAGTTTTTTTTGTCTAAACATAATAATAACATGACATGTATACTTACACCTAACCCTAATTGGGACAGAATAGTTTCAGCTCCTAATTGATTGCCTCATGGGTGTTTGCTACCTGCAAGAGTTTGGCAGGATTTAAATCATTAAGTCTTTTCATTTGTCTCCTGTGTGTTTAATCAAACTCAGTTGTCTACATGAACAGAATTAGGATTGTATATAATCAATAACATAAAAACGAAATGCTCCTCAGGTCTTTAAAACAAAAAAAGACATCACAATTAGTTTAAGCCTATATGATGACACTGCAAGGTACACCACCAGGTGGTGCCATAATGTAGGACTGTAGCGTTTCTTTTATTATTATTTATTTATTTGTATTGGTATCCAGGGGATTACAGAAGGGGATTCACATTGAGAGATACCTTGTATCTTTTTTGACAATTGTGCATTCTCAAAAGCATGGTAAGCAAATACACAAGTCAGGGACATTTATAGAAAAAAGAAAGAAAATGTACATTAGTACAATCAAATAAATATCTGGTTAACCTCATTAACCACATTTATCATTGGTTTCAAATACAAAAAGAAAACAAACATACAAACAAATAAAGAAACAATTTAGACTGTCTTTAGATAACTTCTGCATTGCCCTTCTTTAAAGGGTCTGTCTGGTACCACAAATAGAACTATATAAATCAAGTTTGCTTTCTTACTTTTAAATCTCAAAACGTTTAACCATTCCTCCCCTTTAACAAGAAAAAGTGATAAACAAGAAAAAGAACAATAAACATAAAACATCTCAACATCAATTCTTGAGGCTTCCAAATGACAGGTCTGAACTATGACCTTTATAGAGCCTGTTAGCTCTGAGGAAAAGCATGTTTTGCTACTTAAAGGGACATTTGTTTAAACTAGTGGATATCAAAAACAAACAAGAAAACACAAACATGCATAAATAACTGATTTATTACTTATTTGGTAAGCATTTCTAGGCAAAATAACCGTTTTGAAAATCGGACCACAGGTAACGCATATCTTGATTTAGGTCAAAACTTAATATCTCATTAAAACGAAAAAATTAGCAGTTTCACTTGGGCACCCCTTCTAATATCTTTTAGTAGGGTATAAGCTAATTGTGTGCCAAATTTCATGCTTTTATCACTCTTGTCACGATCGCGTTGTTAAGCCACCTGACTATCAGGACCGTAACGGCCCCTCAGCCAATAGGCGTCATCTCTCCTAATGACAATCAGGTCACCTACAACAACAGATGAACTGGAAGACGTGTGTTTCTTCTACTAATCAGTTTAGAACCGCTCAACTCAGCTTCCCGGTTCCTGACTCATGAGGTCATGCTGTGAATGTGACAGGATTGAGTTATCAAAGGAACCGTAGGTTTGGACAGTGAATGTGACAGGATTGAGTTATCAAAGGAACCGTAGGTTTGGACAGTGAGGTGAATGTGACAGGATTGAGTTATCAAAGGAACCGTAGGTTTGGACAGTGAGGTGAATGTGACAGGATTGAGTTATCAAAGGAACCATAGGTTTGGACAGTGAGGTGAATGTGACAGGATTGAGTTATCAAAGGAACCATAGGTTTGGACAGTGAGGTGAATGTGACAGGATTGAGTTATCAAAGGAACCGTAGGTTTGGACAGTGAATGTGACAGGATTGAGTTATCAAAGGAACCGTAAGTTTGGACAGTGAATGTGAATGTGAGGATATTGGTCCAGGGCCAGATGTAACTCAAAACAGACACTGGTGTTCGTGTTTGTGTTAGTGTTTGTGTTAGGCCTATGAAATGATTGTTGAAAGGAATCTGAACTGAGGCTCTACAGCCAGCCAGAATCCATTCAATGTGAGATTAGATCTTAGGATCAGCATTAATGATTGCCTACACATAGCAGAGTCTCGCAATGTACAGTGTTGCAAAATAGCCCAATAATATATTTTTTATTTAAACCCAAATAGCACAATAATAAATGTTTTTATTTAAACCCAAATAGCACAATAATATATATTTTTATTTTAACACAAATTATACCATTAACATATTGACTGGGTTAACCTGTGTATGTGTGTGTGTGTGTGTGTGTGTGTGTGTATTAACATATTTGCGGGGTTAAAGGTTAATCTGTCTTTTTTCTCCACATTTTCCCCAACTTCTTCACAACAAGGGTTGTTTTTGACAAGGAGAGGAGCAACACACACACACTCACAGACACACACACACACACACACAGACACACTCACATACACACACTCACTCTCACTCTCACAAACCCACACACTCCTAATGCGGTTGTGGTCTGTATACATCATTCTCTTTTTTTTTGTTTTGCTTTTCTCTCCTCATTTTTTATTTTTTTTATTGGGATTTTCAGATAATTATACAGCACAATATACATTGTTGCATAATTGGTGTAGTCAAGGTCAATATTACATAGACATAACAAATAATAACATACACAATAAAGTCAAGGTTATCAGAATGCCCACCCCCCACCCAAAAGTAACTAAATATATAAAAAAAAAAAAAAAAAAGAAAACAAGACAAGACAGCACAGGACTAGGCAATGAGAACACAGGATGATTGTTCCTACAGAGCTGACATTTTAAGTTGAGCAATAGGCATGCGTAAAGATGATTTACATTGCAGGTAGCTGGATTTTATCTCTGACATGAGTGATAAAAGGGTTCCACAACTCAAAAAACCTCTTTACAGAGCCCCTTAGTGAGTGTTTTATCTTTTCTAGTTTAAGAAAATACAGCACATCTTCAATCCAGTGTGTAAAAGTGGGAGGATGGGGATCTTTCCACTTGAGTAAGATTAAACGTCTGGCAATAAAAGTCACAAAAGCAATGGAATCTGACTGTGTTTTTGACAATTTAAGTTGGTCTGGGGAGGCACCAAAAATGGCCATGAATGGGCAAGGACTGATGGTTATACCCCCACCAATGCATTCTGAGAGAACTTCAAAAACCAAAGACCAAAAGTTTTTAAGTTTGCTGCAAGCCCAAAACATGTGGCAGGGGATAAATGGCATCGACTGCAGATGGGACTGATGTCTGGGAAGTGTCTTGAAAGTTTTAGGTTGGTCCAGTGTGAGCGGTGTAGAATTTTACATTGCATCAGGCTGTGCCTAGCACAAATCGATGAACCATGTACTCTTTGCAGGATAGAGAGCCACAAATCGTTTGTAATGCTTTCACCTAAATCAGATTCCCAATCGGCTTTTAAAGATGGAAGCAGTGAGTGGCGCTCCTGTGTAAACTTGTTGTATATTATGGAAATTATCCTCCTAAATGAGTCAGGTCGCTCTACAAGCACCTCAAATGGGTTGCATGGTGGCAGTGCTGGAAACACCGGTAGTGTTTTACGCAGAATGTCTCTGACCTGAAGGTAGCGGAAGAAGTTACTTTTGGGGAGGTCAAATTGGCTACAGAGCTGGTCAAATGAGGAAAGAACACTGTCAGAGTAGAGGTCATAGAAAGATTCAATACCTAATCTCTGCCAATTCAAAAATGACATGTCTAACAAGGAAGGTGTGAAAACATGGTTTGAATGGATAGGAGCTTTTAAAGATAAACTTGTCCATCCAAAATGACGACGCATCTGTTTCCAGATCTTTAAGGTTGATCTCACTATCTTATTTTTGGTAAATGTCGTTGGGGATTCAGAGGTGGAGGAATAGACCAATGCTGGCAAAGAGGAGGGTAGGCAAGATAAAGATTCAAGAGCACACCATGATGGTGCATCAGCACCTGGATCCTCATACAGCCAATGTACAATTGGGCGTATATTAGAAGCCCAGTAGTATGCAAGAAAATCTGGAGCTGCCATACCACCAAGACATTTTGGATGTTGTAAGATACTTCTCGCTATGCAGGGAGCTTTGTTATTCCATATAAAACATGAAATGACATAATTTAGTTTTTGAAAGAATGATTTGGCAATGAATACAGGGATGCATTGAAATAGATAAGTGAATTTGGGAAGAATGTTCATTCGAATGGAATTAATGCGGCCTGCAACAGAGAGTGGAAGGGGCCTCCAATGCTCAAGGTTAATTTCAGTCTGTTTGAGGAGAGGTGAAAAGTTGGCAGAAAAGAGGTTGGAGAATTTATCCACAACATTGACACCTAGATATGTAAATGTATTTGAAACCTTGAAAGGCAGAGAACTGGATGTGTATTGATGGGCGGCCTCATTAATTGGAAACAATTCACTGTTCTGTAAATTGAGTTTATAGCCTGAGAGATGATGAAATTTATCTAAAATGTTAAGCACATGTGGAAGAGATTGGGCTGGGTCTGAAATGTATAAAAGTAGGTCATCTGCATATAATGAAACCTTTTGTTCCTGACCCTCTCTCATAACACCCTTTATCAGTGAAGTCTGGCTCAGAGTAAGAGACAATGGCTCAATGGCCAAAGCAAAGAGCAAGGGTGATAGTGGACAACCCTGTCTTGTACCATGGCTTATCTGAAAATATTTTGAAAAGGTGTTATTGGTACGAACTGAAGAGAGTGGAGAGGTATATAGTAGTTTAACCCAGGAAATAAACATCTTGCCAAAACCAAACTTTTCAAGGGTGTAAAAAAGGTAGCTCCATTCAACCCTATCAAAAGCCTTTTCGGCGTCTAAGGACACTACAATTTCTGGAATGGGGGATTCAGATGGGTGGTATATGATGTTGAATAAACGCCTCACATTAAAGAATGAAAATCTGTTCCTGATGAAGCCTGTTTGGTCAGCTGATATAATGTCAGGTAAGATTCTTTCCAGACGACGGGCAAGGACTTTTGCTAAAATCTTTTCATCCACGTTTAATAGAGAAATAGGGCGATAGGAACCACAGCAGTGAGGATCTTTGTTCTTCTTCAGAAGTAGCGATATTTGGGCAGATCGTAAAGTTTTGGGAAGAATGCCTGAAGCAAGAGACTCCGTGAACATGTTGTGAAGCAAAGGAATGAGCTTCACAGAAAATATTTTGAAAAACTCAGCCGGGTACCCATCGGGCCCAGGGCTCCTCCCACTTTGTGTAGCCATAATAGCTTCCCCCACCTCTTCTGCAGTGATTGGTCTATCAAGATTTTCAGCTATGTCCTCTGATAATTTTGGTATGGAAAGATTAGCAAAAAATGTTAACAGGTCATCAGTGGTAGGTTGCTGTTCTGAAGTATAGAGTGATACATAAAAATTCCTGAAAGCGTTATTCATTTCTTGGGGGTCTCTAGTAAGGCCACTGCTTGTGTTGATTTCGGCAATGACTCGTGAAGCAGCAGATTTACGAAGTTGGTGTGCCAAAAGACGGCTAGGTTTATCACCGTGCTCATAGTAGGTGTGTCTAGATTTCAAGATCATTTCTTCCGCATTAATTGTGCTGAGATTTTCAAATTCTGTTTTGAGGAGGAGCTTCTCCTTATACAAAGCAGGGGAGGGAGATTGAATGTTTTGACTTTCTAGACTCTGAATGCGCTGCATGAGATTAGTGAGAGTAAAAGACCGCATCTGCTTGTCGTATGCTACACGAGATATTAGTTGGCCTCTCATGTAGGCTTTAAAAGCTTCCCATAATGTACTATGATTTGTTCCACCGGTTGCATTTGTGTCAATAAAGAAATCAATTTGTTGTGATATATAATCAGCAAAGTCGGAGTCAGATAGGAGAGATGTAATTAAGTCTCCAAGGTGGGCGAGATGTAGATTTGTGGACAAAGTTAATGGCCATTAAGAGGGGTGAATGATCTGAGATAACCCTAGCATGGTAGCTACAGCTTTGAATAAGTGGAAGTAATTTATTGTCAACAAGAAAATAGTCTATACGTGTATATGTGTGATGTACAGGAGAAAAAAATGAATAACCCTGAGCATTGGGGTTCAGGCGTCGCCATATGTCTGCCAGACCATAATTATTGAGGTGCCTATTTATAACTTTTGCGGATTTTGACATAGAATATTTTTTCCTAGTAGAAGTATCCAGAGATTGAAGGCAACAATTCAAATCTCCAGCTATAATCACCAGATGAGTGTCAATATTTGGCAAAGTAGAGAAAAACTTTACAAAAAACTGCTCATCATCATGGTTGGGGCCATAAACATTGGCTAGTATCAGTGGAGTCTCATATAACGTCCCTGTAACAATGACATAGCGCCCATTACGGTCTGCTATGACATTTGATGCAACAAAAGGTACTGAATGATGAATTAAAATAGCAACACCTCTGGCTTTACTATTAAATAAAGAATGAAATGACTGAGAGACCCATCGTCTGCGTACTTTAGTGTGGTCAGAGACGTTCAAGTGAGTCTCCTGGATAAACGCAATTTGAGCCCCTAAATTATCCAGATGAGAAAGAACCTTGTTGAGTTTTGTGGGCTTTCCCAAGCCTCTTACATACCAGCTAACAAATGAAATACGCCTACTTGCTACGTTTCTAGCCATGCTGTTAAGCCCGAATTATAGATCTGCGTCGGTGTCCGTCCGGACACATAGCCACGCCTTGGCAACACCCTTCCCCGTGGTGGAACGCCCATCCGAGCCCATCCGAGCCATTCGGAGAGCTGGACGGACACCGACGTGCACCTCTCGATTTTTGTAACTTTTTCGGATACGAACGGATAGCGACGGATACCCCCTTGGCTGTGATTGGTCCGCTAACGAAATCATTTCCTAACGACATCATTTCCGGAATCTCACATTTCCTGTTTCATTCCCTATCTGTTCCTATTCTGTTATAGTGTGGATCAGCCGAATATTTCTGTCCGAGCCCGGCCTGCGTCCGACAGAGTAGTGCCCGAGCCAGACAGCCATTCAAATATATTGTCGGAATCCAACCAGACATAGTCAATGTCTCAACTGTTCATACTAATGACACATTTACGTATGTTTTTTATGAATAGCCTGTAGACCGTCTCACAAGCTTCTTCTAGTTGATTATGAACAAACATAACAGAAGAGGTCTGAAGATATTTCTGAAACACTTATAAGGACGCTCAAATGACCGCGAATTCATAGGAGAGAATACTATCCCATTCTCACAGGAGACATCACAGCAATCGGAGCATATTTGTCAAACGCGATAAAAGATAGCCCTGCTCTGAAATATTCCCATTCCATACTGAATATTCTGTTTAGATCAAATGTTTGTTTTTCGACACCGTGATATTTCAGATGATGGAACAGTTGAAATGAATGCTCATATACAAAAGCTAACCTTAACGTGAAGTGGAGTTAACTTGCAGCCAACACCATTGCATTACAAACCCTAACACACACACATAATGAGAAAGTAGGCTTATTACACCTGGCGATTATCTCGCCTTTTATCTACCATCTTTGAATAATGTAACTTATAAACACGTCGTTTTAAAGCGCTGTGGCCGTCCTGAAAAGATGTGTCAATAAATGAATTTAATCCATAGAATCCACGTTGACTTCACTACTTATTAAGATATTGTAACAAATCACGGAAGTGTGGAATATTTGTTATGGCTTTTAATTGAACACTAAACACAATACAATGTCAAAATGGCACGGGCTTTATGACCTGCTACAAGTTATCACGAACAGACTGTGCTACCGTCACACACCTGTATAAACTCCGTCCCAACACAGAACAACGACATGCAATTAGAACAGTAAGGAACATTGTTAAAGAACATCGTTGGGCGTTGCATCATAGACATGTATATATGTCTATGCGCTGCATCACATCGAGAAAAGTATGTGCCCGCCGCACGGCATTATGGGGCGACTATGCCAAGTTAAATATGGAATGTTCAATGCCTTATCGCGCTGACTTGTCCCAGCCCTACCCCAGCCCGACAGCAAGTAAAATATTTAGTCCGAACCCCAATGAGTCAATGTCTCAACTGTTCATACTACTGACACATTTACATACGTTTCTTAAGAATAGCCTGCCTTTATTAAACTCGAGCATCAACAGATGAATGATAAATGCACTGGCTCACACAAACAAGCCCCGTTAAACGCACAAGCGCGCACAAAAGGGATATAAGCATATTGAAATGAATTATTCACATTGCAAGAACGGAATGAAATGGCCTACACATTACACACGCTATGCATCTGATATGCCTAAATAAAACTCACGTTATATGCTACACCAGAAGAGGCGCGAATAAAACAAGTCTTACCATTGAAGATTATCTTTTTTCTTGACACATTCCTTATAAAAGTATCTACATAGTCCAACCATCGATGTTTAATCCATGTTGTGGAGAAAGAGGATGGCATCAACCATATTTCATTAAAGCTTCACACTTCTTACATTGGACATATCAAACAGCCTCATTAGAATCCGCATAGAATATGATGCCATCCGACAGAAATATCTCCATAGGCCTACAGTACATTTCCCCTCGAGTGTCGTTTTAAACTCTCCAGATGACAGTTTCTTTTTTTTTTAAACTTTAAGTGCACAAAGTTCGTTATAAAACGATCTACATAGTCCAACAATCGAGGTCTAATCCATTTACATTTAGTCATTTAGCCGACGCTTTTGTACAGGGGAGAAGCATGTGAAGCAAACACGTTTACTTGACTACTTATTAAGATATTTAAATATGGAATGTTCAATGCCTTGACTACTAAGCAGAAATATCTCCATACAGTAGATTCCCCCTCGTTTTGTATCGTTTTAAACTCTCCAGATGACAGTTTATTTTTAACTTATTCCCTGATACCAGTTTGCCTCCTGTAATCGCGTTGTCACAGCTAGGACATAAAAAAAATCCCCGCACACAAGAAGGCTATTATCCTAAATGTGATTTATTTTAGTCTCAAAAACGAACTTCTCCATCACGTGAGGCAGACACGTTGACTTGACTACTTATTAAGATATTTAAATATGGAATGTTCAATGCCTTATCACGCTTATGTTTGAAAGCCATTGTTTTCAGCTTGCAGGTGCTTTTGCCTCTGGCCCGGTTTGTCGGTTTTGACGTTCATCTCTCTCCCCCAACCATCCAGGTTTAATAAATCCGCGTTGACTACTAAGCAGAAATATCTCCATACAGTAGATTCCCCCTCGTTTTGTATCGTTTTAAACTCTCCAGATGACAGTTTATTTTTTAACTTATTCCCTGATACCAGTTTGCCTCCTGTAATCGCGTTGTCACAGATATTTATTTGCCCAGTCAGCTTGTTGGTCTTGACGTTCAGATGTTGCGCCTAAACTATCATATCGTCTCGTCACATGATCAAATAGAGACTTGACATTGGACAACAGCATACATATTACCCAGCAATCATCATTACAAATCTGAATATGACAAAAAATACCAAAGAAAATGAGATAGTATTCATTTCATTGAATCGTTTTTAATAGTTTCTATAGTGTATGTAAGATAAGCATATAATTTTGTTATGTGTTTTCACACAAATAATACCTACCATGATGGAGATAAGTTTGCCTTTTCAAGTGAATATATAGCGTTAGACAGACTATTCATGGTAATGTATTGTGTCTCAAAGACCCATGTGACTACACCTGTTGCTCTTGACGACGTGACGGCTGGGGGGAGGGAGATCAACAATCGACGAATTCTATCACTCAAAGAGGTCGCGTAGTAGCTCGTCTGTGACCAGAAAACCGCTGCTCCACCCACTGTTCTGGCGGTGAATTGTTTTCAACACCCACAGCCGTCGAAGAAGTATAAATCAAAAACAGTACGTCCGAATCCGTCCGAATCTGTTTCCCCGCCCATCCGTAAAACGGACGGACACCGACGCAGATCTATAATTCGGTCATTAGCCATACTCTAGAACATGAGAGTGTAACAGTAATACAGTTGAGTGAAATACAACACTGCAGTATATCATAAGCCTAGACATATAAAAAATATAAAAAATTAAAAAAACACATAGTCCCACCCCGCTCGTACACCTCCCTGAACTCGGTGTAATTATCCCCATAAGGAAAGTGAACGTTAGATCGATCCGTCAGTCACTAGTAACTAAGAGAGAAAAAAAAGGCATACTGAGGCAAGTATCCAGTACAGTTAACAGATAAAAACAACATAAGAGTTTAAATTCCCTCATTTTCCTCCAAATAAGCATTGGAACTGAACATTTAAATGTTAATAATTACAGCATCAGAATGACCGAAAATTCAACTGAATTTAACCATCAGAGCCAACGCTAGCTCACTATCAAGCTGCAAACAAAGATGAGACAAACTTGTTACCGTCAGAGTCCAAATAATCAATCCCCCGCAACTGCCTCGGTTTCTTCATGTATCTCAGCGTCAGGAACCTTTGAGACGACATAGTCCATTGCCAGCTGAGGGTCGCAGAAAACATGCTCCTTTTCCCCAGGCAGAGTGATGCGAAACTTCGCAGGCAGACGAAATCCAAAGCGAGCACCTTTGATAGCACGTAGCCGCTTCCTCACATCCCCGAATACAGCCCTCCTTTTTGCTTCGGCGGTGGTCAGGTCGGGAAAGATGTAGATGGGACGGTTGTTGAAGTAGAGAGACCTCAGTTGGCGTGCCTGGCGCAGAATGAGTTCGCGGACCTGAAAGTAGTGCACTCTTATGACAAAGGCTCTCGGAGGTTGGCTAGGCTTTGGTTTGGCTTGCAAAGTTCTATGAGCCCTGTCAAGTAGGGGTTTCTCGCTCAATTTAAGCACATCCCGAAGCACACTGGAGACAAATTCAGTCGCCGACACCCCTTCTAGGTCCTCTGGAATGCCCACGAGTCTGATGTTATTTCTCCGGGATCTATTGTCCAGGTCTTCGCACTTAAATTGTAACTCCTTGACTTGGTTTTGGAGTGTCGTTACCGTTGCCTCGAGAGCAGACGCTGGTAGTGGTAGCTGAGGTCTCCAGATCTTTAAGACGGCTGTCTTGTTCCTCTACCGTTTTCTGTAAGCTGGTTACAGAGAAGGTCAATTCCTCTCTGACAGCAGCAATGTCAGCCTGTACTCCGCCAACGGCCAGATCTATTTTGGAGCAAATGTCAACTTTCAGGGAGTCCAGCGCTTTGACTAGCATGCCAGCCGTTAGCCTATCACCATCACTGCCTTCAGTTAATTCCTCCGGCGAGCCAGCATTAGCACCACGAGCCCCTGCTTTGTTGGACGATTTACCAGTCGGTGGCTTCATAATTATACTTTTAGATTCGGTCAGTAAACGTTCAAGTAGTTAGGAAGATGAAATATATCAATGTCTGAGGTAAAAAGTAAATATAATCTGTTTAAATTCGAAATGACAAAAGTTGCCTCTCAGAGCTTGCCAAAAGATCGCCTACATTGCTCAAACGCAACAGCGCCCCTCTACATCATTCTCTTGATTGTAAACACACACACACACACACTCCTGGGCCCTATTCCTCGTACCTCGCTAACTGAGTTACCGAGATCATTTTCAGGATAAGATTTCATAAATCAGCCTTTTCGGTTCCACTTAGCAACTTTGGCAGAGCAGGCTAACATCTTAAGTGAGCTGGATAAGCTTGCCACTCCCCCGAAAAAAATGGCAGCTCCCTTCCTCAGAGATTGACGAAGGAGCGATATTAGTTAGATTAGCGTTTTATAGGGACAGAGTTCTTCGAGATCGCCAAGATCCATTATCACAGCCCTGATTTGGTTGTGGTCTGTATACAGTGGCGGTTCTACATGGAATTACGCCCCGGGCGAAACCCCCTCTGAGCCCCCCCCCCGCCGGAAAAAAAATAATCTTATTTATTTTTTATTATAACAATATAAGTGAAAGACAAACTTAAATGTATCAATTGCACAAATCCTTCAATACAACATTTGAATAACACACTTAAGAGAATCAATGCACACATCATGTGCATTAATGTTAGCTAACCAGCTCTCTGCAAGTTAGGTTGTGCAAGCACTCAACATGCATTATGGTTTAGTTGAGTTAGCTAATCGTGGCTAAGGGGATTTCGCTAACGCTGGCTATTATAGTTGTGTCAAAAGGAAATATATGGTCTAACCAGCTAGCTATCGACCTGTTCATTATTAAGATTATACTAGTACTCTGTATGTTTTGAAGACAGGCAAGAGTGACATACCACCCCGGCCACGCCCCCATTCCACCCGCCCCGCCCCTGTCGTATGCCCACATACCAGCGCCCCCCCCCCCCCCCCCCCCCCCCCCATATTATTATTAGTGTTTTGTTGTTGTTAATAATAATTTGTTTTTTTACCTGACATCTTTGAAAGACAGATGCAATGATTAATGCATCCATGGCCAGGATATTTATAACATGCTAGTATGCCTAATGAGCTCGCATTCACAACTTCACCAGGTGTGAAGAAGCCTCGGAATCTGAATATTATGTTCAAGCAAACACATTTACAAAAAATAATGCCCATAACATCATTGAATATTAAGGGCTGCCTAATATTAGTTCGAATTATAGGCTATATATATTTTTAATAGGCCTACTCGAATTTATTATAGTCTATTAACGAAGTTCAGAGTCAAAGCTATAGTGAAAAGGCAGGCTGTAGCCTAAAACTGTTGGCTACAAACACTCATTAAAAACTGACGCTAATTATCTGGGAAATATTCTCTAACTGCAGTCAAGTTGTCATTGCTTGTGTCAAACCATTGTGAATTTGTTGTAACATTAAAACAGGAGACGACTTACTCTTTGTAGAAGACTGATGCTCGGAGCTCCAGTGGTTTCCTCAGGTGAACGAAAACTTTCTGAAGATCGCCCACGCGCAATTCCAGGATGCTTTATTTTCATTGGTTGCTGGATTAAATCTTACCCAGATACAACTGATACAAAGAGACGTTTTTTTTCTGATTGGCTATTGTGTAGCCCATTTTTTTTTTTTGATTGGCTGATAAGTGGCACCTCACGGCAGAACTCCAGGGTATTCGGGGAGACGTGCTTGAGGTCATGTTTGCGCGCTGCGGCACATTAAATAGCCTAGAGTTTTTTTTCAGCGTGAGAAATACGATGTGTGGCGGGAGTGCGTGACTGAAGACCGAAATGAGTGACTGTCACGCTCAATGCGAGAGCCCTGTGTTATATTCTGTTAGTTGTGGCTAGCGGGACTTCGCTAACACTTTAGCCTAGTGTCAGATGAATGAACATGTCAATACCCTATGGTCAAATCAGCTAGCTAACGCTAGCTAGCAAACAATTCTGTTGGTGCTCAACATTAGCTGGTTGTCTTAATAGGAATTTAGGTTAAGTTACACTTGACTGAAAACACATTTTTACCTTGTCCACTTGAGCATCCTTCAATAGTTATCTTGATAATAGGTAATAGGACTACTCTGTAAAAGATGTATGTCATTTCCCACGGGATAAATAAAGTATCTATCTATCTATCTATACTCTGCTAACTACGTACTACCTTCACCAGTTGGATAAGTTGAAGCAGTCAGTGGTCTCCTTCCACCAATTCACCTTGCCCTTGGTGACCACATAATCGTTCTGTATTACCTATTTGTATTAGACATTTCACACAATTCAGAAAAACGAAAACGTGCAGGAATTATAGGCCTGTAATTATAATGTTATGAATGTGCGTTATTTGGAAGAAAGTCGAGGTGTGACTGCTATACAGTGGATCCCCCGCCCCCCCTTGTCCGTTCCATTCATAGACATATGCCCTGTTCGAATTGGCTTAAAATGCTCCCTTCCTTCCTTCCTTCCTTCCTATTAAGAGAGCAAGGACTGTTCGAATTGTCTTAAACCCTCTCTTCCTCTCTAGTAAGATACCTTGAAATACGTCACATAACGGTCATTTTTTAAGAGAGCATCTGAGCTGCCTTGCTGTCTTATGGCGGCAGGTATTACCCATAACTCTCTGCGCCATTCCCTAACCGGAGACAAATTTTTAAAAAGATGGCGGATGAAATCGTCGAAGTTCCACAAAAGTATTCACCGATGTACGTTTCTTTGCTTTTTTTGGTAATTTTTTTTAAAAGTTACCGAGAAATAAACAGTGTACTATGTACTTATGTCATGATTGATTAACAAAAATAGTCTGTTTCGTTAGCGATGTATCCGTTAGCCAGGTCGCTAACAGTAGCTGCTAGCTAGCAAATAAGCACACACAGGATGATGACACAGGATGTACGGCAACATGACGCTATCTTAATAGACTGTTCGAAATCAAAGGTTTTTGAGATACCTTCCCCCGAAAGGACCTCTCTCGTTAGACACCTGTCTAACAAGAGATCAAGGATTAGACAGCTATCTAGGAATCCGAACACAGCCTATGGCTATAGTTATCTCCACTGTTATGGAAAGCCAATTCATCCTGACATTATCTATCACATGACATCATCTATGAAGATGAATATGTCAGGATCTTGCCTTTACTTGTTACAACAAAATACGTTTTGATATTTGCTATAAATAGCAGCCGTTTGGCTGGAACTCCAAAAAATAGTTTACAACCTTGGGACTTCGTTCATAACACACTTTGAGCCTATTCCATTCTGAATCTATGTACTTTCTCGTGAAGTCTTGGCCTACGTTTCCCAACAACTTCGTGAAAGGTTGTCGCACATAGGTTGCTATTGATCACTGTGGATGTCTGTCAAAAATATATCCCACCTTTGAGGAAGTAGAAGGATCACGGAAGTCGACTTGTGTATACTACTACTACATGTGTATACTATGTCTATGGTTCCATTGAGGTGAACTGTCCCCCGCGCACCTCCCCTTCCCCCTTCTCCCTTTTCACTCAGGATCTGTCCACGGCACCTTCTTAGCGAGCAGATGCGCCTGCAGCTGCAGGGGGCGCCAATTTGCCAATTCCACACACAGTGATATGATAGATAATAGAAAACCGCTTCGCGGCCCAGATGATTTTTTTTTTAAGTGCTCCTGCCGCCCCCCACGTCTTATGAAAAAGTGCCGCCCCGGGCGGCTGCCCGGGTTGCCCGTGCCTAAAACCGCCCCTGTCTGTATACATCATTCTGTTGATTGTAAACACAAACACAAACACACACATGCACACACACACACTCCTGATGCGGTAGTGGTCTGTATACAACATCCTCTCGATTGTAAACACACACACACATGCACACACACACACTCCTGATGTGGTAGTGGTCTGTATACAACATTCTCTCGATTGTAAACACACACACACACACACACACACACACACACACACACACACACACACACACACACACTCCTGATGCCATTGTGGTCTGTATACATCATTCTGTTGATTGTAAAAGCCCAAAATTCAAACACTGAAAAATCAGCTTTCAATGTGAGTCAGGCAAGTTATCGTAACTCTGCCAAGTACCTAGAATCTCAACAAAACACACACACATGACCACAGAATTAATAACCAGGCAGGATGGCACAAACATACATGCACTTATTCATGCACGCACACACACACACACACACACACACACACACACACACACACACACACACACACACACACACACACACACACACCTAAAGAATACACACAGAACGTGGTCATGTACCAAGCCATTTGTTGTTGTTTTTGGTTGTTGTGATTTTGGTTGTTGTGATTCCAGTACTAGTTTTTTTCAGAGATAAATGTTTTTGTTAAGTGAATATGTCGGAACGTAATTGTAAACTGCACACATTTTAAGTTATAACATTAAGAATGTAAAATGTAGGGCTTCGATAAAATGCAGATATTTTCACCACAAAGGTTTTTATCAATGACGTGTGTTAAAGTATGCCAGTTGTGTCAGCTTGTTCAACATGACAAAAGACATTTCATCAGTTTGTCAAACTAATGTGTAACAGACAGTACTCAGGCCATAGGCATGCCACTGCCTTATAGAGTTAGGTATGTAGGTAGGTGTATTGCTGCACTGTAAACCCAAACAGTTCTACTAACTTATTAACATTATGTATTCAGTACTTAAAACCTGGTATTTAGTTGACCCAACTTTAAATGTATTAGTTTTCGGACAAGTGAAGACGTTTTAATTGTGTTGGAATGTATTTGTTTGAGTAAACATTGCCTGATAACTCATATTTTTTTAGTTTCATTCAAACGTGACGTCTGACGTCATCAACGTCGTTGCAGGACTAGTTCAGAACAGAATCAGAGATCTTGTGATGAGAGACGGAGACAGCAGACTTAATAATTGTATAGTATCAGTTAGACTTCTATAAGAATGTTCCTCCTGTAGAAGAGGAGTCGACCAACTTCGTAGGGTGACCATATTTGAGTTTGTGAAAAAGAGGACACTTCGTCGCGGGGAGGGGCGTGGTAGTGTGTAGCATACAGATGACCCCGCCCCCTCCCCCCGCGACGGAATTTTGACATCTTTTCCACATGCAGATGTCATGTGCTGTTGTAAACAATGGAACCAGTGGAAGCGGCACGGTGCTCAGTGTTGCCAGATTGGAAATGGTGAAGTATCGTATTAAATGCTCAAAATGATCGTCTTTGGAGGATAATTATCGTGCATCTGGCAACACTGAGAGGCCGGTCGACCAATGACAGTTCTCGCTACAGTCAGAGCTTGTGCTAGAAGGTGGAACGTAAGGGAGATACCCTTTCTTAAACTTGTAAGGGCGTAAAAACTAGTTTGTGAAGGACCCAGAGAAACACAAATATCCGACGAGGCAAAATCCCGGACGATTTTGCAATCACTGCCGGATGCATGTCCGGGTAAAAGAGGATGTCTGGTCACCCCACCAAAGGAGATATTTTAGTAATCCTGTCGCTGCTAAGCGTCCTTATCTGGTAAGTAAACAGTGTTTTTTAGGTGTTTGTTGCGACAAAATTGCGGGAGCAAGTGAAATTGCGATAAGAAGTGGCGAATTTCCCTCTTTGTAATTATTATTGAGTAATCATGTTTTGGCTGTCAAGTAGCAAGTTCAGTTGCACGACTGTTGGCGCTGGCGGCTAGGAAGCTAAAGAGCTAAAGAGCTAGTTAGTGGGTTATTTCCCCCCAAATATGTTCATGTGCAAAGTAAACAACAATCAATTGTTTTATGTTGAAAACAACTCATGTTCTACAGAAACACCATATCATTTATATCAGCATGCTAATGTTATATGTAACTTTTTAGCAGCTAGCTAGCTTCTATGTGTTTTAATGGATCTGATGGATAAAAGTGTTAGCAGCAAGCTAACAATAATGGTCGAGAACTTCAGTTAAGACCTACAATAATCTTTTTGACCAGACAGCATTCGTGTTGCATATAAACAACAAACCGATTTGATGTAGACATATAAGAAGAGGAGTCAACCAAAAGAGATATTTTTGTGTACAGGCAGAAGGCATCACGGACTGGCAAGACAGCAGAGGTGCTACGGGGGATCCTCGAGGCTTATGACCTTCAGGTATGTCTAGGATTAACTGCACAACAGTGATCACATTTTGTTTGTTACTGAAACTTTAATATTAGCTGATACTATGTATTATTAATTGCCAGTTTTTTTTGTAAGTGTTTCCATTGAAACTCTCCTGGTAATTGTATTGATGGTGTTTTGCAGGAGGAAGAGGAGCCAGATTTTGATGATGCTCCTGTTGCTCTCTTTACATCGGGTCCCGACCCCTTCAGCTGCAAGAAAAAACTCATGCACTCCTTAATATACGAACCTTTTTATGTTTCTGGATGACAACAAACCTCTGAAACCGTCCTTACTCACCTTAAAAAAATATTTGTTGAAATAAACGATTTGTTGTTGACTTTTTAACTTTGTAACGCTGTTCTTTAAAGCTTTGATGTAATCTTTTATTTTGTCAGTTGTTTTACAAGAAATTTAAATGATGTGATACCTCTTAAGTTTTTCTCATCTCACTCTTTTTAATAGAAATCTTACATAGATTTGAATGTTACTTGTAGAGTAACTTTCAGTTTAAAGTCAGTTTGTAAACAGAACCAGAAAATCAGATTATATGGTCAATGATTAAAAATAAGTAGTGCTCACTTAAAAAAAAGTTAGCTATTTAAGTATTACCTACTCAGAATAATCAAGTTGAACTCTTTCACCAATATTAAGTGCACTGAACTTGATTTTTAAGGCTTAAAACTTAATTTTATTTTGTGTTGTTGAGTGAAAATAATTTAGTACATAGAGGTTAAAAGATTTAAGTATAAAAATATTTGAATATAAGTTCATAGAACTTAAAAATTATGAAAACGATAACAAAATAAATCAGTATAGCCGATGTATCATTTTTAAGTTAAGTTTACTTAAAAATAATAATATATGTACTCAAATTTTATTATGTAATCGGTTACATCAAAAGTTTTAAGTACTCTGAACTTGTTCAGGTTTACAGTGTGTAATTGATCACTAGAATAGATCAATACCTTATAATTGATGGTAAGCACTAGAATAGATCAATTGCACAATATTTTCTGTTGCTTTGAAAAGGTGTTGACTGCTTCCTTCATTTTTTGATAGTGATATCAGTGTGATGTTGCCGTTATAGGCTATGTATAGGGCTCGTGGAATGAATGTGAGAATTGATACTGATTTAAAGATATTTTTTCTGTTCTAGCTCACTAACTAAACAAGTTAAGTTTGATCAGTTGGAATGTAGGATTCAGTTATGAGTAATACTTACTTAACAAACTGAGTTAAATAGATGGCTCCGGGATGCTTGATTGTAACGTAACGTTATTATAACTTTGTTATTAGTACATTAAACTAGGATTTTCCATTGCATTCAATTTGGGGTGTAAGTAGATTGAATTTAACCAACTTAATTTGCTCAACCAAGTGCATTACTTCAGAGGCATTTCCAGTTTTGGATGAGAACTACTTCATTGAACTCGCGGGACCTCATTCGTATATGTGAGCATTTAGTGGCTATTCGGAAATGTGCCGAGAAATGGCAGCAGAAATGGCCAGAAAGCGCAAAGCAGAGAATATGTACAGTACGCCGTCTGTAGCGGGAAAGGGTTAAGCGTCACGTGGTGACGGGTGATACTGTCACCCTGGCCCGTGAAGAGGGGGATAAGAGAGTAATTTGAGGAAAGAAAAGAGAAATCACAGCACATAAAAGTTCCACTCTTTTGATCTGGCGCTTTGCCTCTGCGCTAAAAGGTTTTGCCGTTTCTCTCCATAACGCACAGTTGACTTTCCTGTGTGGATCTCACTGCAGCAGGTAGCAGGCTTGGTCGGGTTCATCACGATGTGGGTCTCTTGGCTTCTCTCGAACACTTTTGCCCTTCATTTTTTCTTGTGCCTTGACTGCCTGCCAGTTGTGGAGAGAAGGGACATTGACAAACGCAAACACCCTGAGGTAAGTCAGATAGTCGTCGACCATGTTCGTGCGATTCTCGTGGTATTTGCAAACCGGTCTGAAAAGTGCTCAAGCTCTACTACACTTCGTTGCACTTTAAACAAGCGGTTGAATGATACCAAATAATGTACTAATAGTACCCAACACGAAAGTAAATGCATCACATTTAGTCGATTTGAGCGCATAACCAGTGCTTCAAACAGGGGAATAATAACTGCTGCATGGGGCTTCAAAGGATGTCTGTTGGTGTTGGAGATTGCATGCACGTTTGCGCTCAATATACATTACATAAATGATTGTCAACGAATCGCAAAGAGTGAGATGGCTGTAGGCTGTAGTTTCAAAGGACGTGGGTTTAGCGTATTTCCTAGTGATGCACTGAAGTACACGTCTGTTTTGTGTTGAAGCATTTCAATGAGAGTGGCAGAAAAGATTGCTTACTTAGATCCCAATTACATTTAAATCGACGAGGTACACAAGGTGGTCGATTTGACTGCTTCCGCCTGGAATACCGCCCCAGTCCTTTGTTGGCTACAGTCATTGTGCTCTTGTGGCTTGAGGAGGATTGTTCAAAGTGAGCACCAACCCTTCTAACGTCACGAAACTCAAATGTAACATAGTTTGTTTTGTGTCTGGTCTATGTGTGAAAACATTTATAATCTGCGCATTGGTCACTTTGTTCCCTGTTGTTAGTCACACGACAGTAAACTGATTCAGGAAAAAGTTGCCCCCGATGTCCATGGCATCTTGCCAGAAACTGTAGTCGGCTTTGTACTCGCACCGGCACATGCAAGCTATGAGACCGGTTTTAGAAACACCGCCTCAGGCCATGAAATGTTTTGAGGCTAATTTAAAGTGGAAAGTGTTTGGGCTAGTCTCCTCCGGGAGTGTGTTCCGTGTTTTTGCGTCATAGCCAAAGCTGTTCTGTTGGGTTTTTGTATGAACTTTAGGAACAATAGGTTTTCTTTCTTCTTCTTCACTAATGTGTGCCTACCAGGCCGTATATATTTACAACTATAATGGGTTTAAATCAGTCAACTATAATGGGTTTAAATCACTCAACTATAATGTTTTTAAATCAGTCAACTATAATAGGTTTAAATCAGTCAACTATAATGGTTGTTAAATCAGTCAACGATAATGATTTTAAATCCGTTTTTTGACACACAGCTAGCTTTTGCTAAGATCTGAGATGCCACAGCAGCTAGCTGAGTCACCTCATAATAAACCCTAACCCCAGACACAGCAGCCACCCCCCCCCCCCCCTCCCCGCCCCCCATGTGAGTATGAACAGGTCACACCAGGGGAACATGACATCATCTTATCAGCCCACTGTCCTGAAAAACAACAAGGAGCCCTGGAGACAAAAGAGTTTGTTTTTGAAGGAAGATGTGCATTTGAGAAGTCTATCTCAAGACCTTAAAGGGAGTTTGTGTGCGTATGTTTTTTTTCTTGTGTATGTATGCGTGTGTGTGTGTGTGTGTGTGTGTTAGTGTGAGTGTATGTATGTGTGTGTGTTTATGTATGCGTTGGTGTGAGTGTATGTATGTGTGTGTGTGTGTGTATGTATGCGTGTGTGTGTGTGTGTGTGTGTGTGTGCGCATGCTTGTGTCCCATGTGTTACTGTTGCTCTGGTTGATTTGAGGGCTTAAATGAAAACTGAAGAAAAGACATTTATCAGTGTCTCACCATGTCGCAGCTCTTAAGAGAGCATCTCACTGATCCTGCTGTTTTAAAGGTAATCTCACTGGTCCTGCTGTTTTAAAGATAATCTCACTAATCCTGCTGTTTTAAAGGTAATCTCACTGATCCTACTATCTCTTAAAGGTAATCTCACTAATCCTGCTGTTTTAAAGGTAATCTCACTAATCCTGCTGTTTTAAAGGTAATCTCACTGATCCTACTATCTCTTAAAGGTAATCTCCCTGATCCTACGATCTCTTAAAGGTAATACTCCCCTACATGTGATTGGCAGGATATGCTGAAACAGAGACAGCTTGAGCCCTGAGGACTTTAAGGAACGCAGAAATCAATTAAACTCTTCACAGCTTCTTTATGAGCAAAGCCGATGATGCACAAGCCCGCGTTACACAGGAGAAGACAGTTAGGAGGCAGCAGACACTGGCCCTACCCCAAAGCCTTTGGGAATGCAGAAGATGTCATGGTAACGCTGTGCTTCCTTTGGAGGCTGTCATGGTAACACTGGGCTTCCTTTGGAGGCTGTCATGGTAACGCTGTGCTTCCTTTGGAGACTGTCATGGTAACGCTGTGCTTCCTTTGGAGGCTGTCATGGTAAAGCTGTGCTTCCTTTGGAGGCTGTCATGGTAAAGCTGTGCTTCCTTTGGAGACTGTCATGGTAAAGCTATGCTTCCTTTGTAGGCTGTCATGGTAACGCTGTGCTTCCTTTGGAGGCTGTCATGGTAAAGCTGTGCTTCCTTTGGAGGCTGTCATGGTAACGCTGTGCTTCCTTTGGAGGCTGTCATGGTAACGCTGTGCCAATCTTTTTCTCAGTCGGTCACATGGCATCAGAGCTCCAGCACCTACAGCCTGAAGAAGAGAGGGCATGAGCCCCGCCCTCAGGACACGCTCGAGCCCCATCCTCAGGACACGCCCCACCCTCAGGACACGCTCAAGCCCCGCCCTCAGGACACGCCCCACCCTCAGGACACGCTCGAGCCCCACCCTCAGGACACGCTCAAGCCCCGCCCTCAGGACACGCCCCACCCTCAGGACACGCTCGAGCCCCATCCTCAGGACACGCTCAAGCCACCTGTCTGGAACAGCACCCCCCCCTGGAATGAGACGGGAGTCTTCAACCGCCCGCGATGTGGCGTACCAGACTACCCAACACACCAGGGGGCGATCAAGAGTAGAAGACACCGGCAGAAACGTTTTGTCCTCTTTGGAGGCCGCTGGGAGAAGACTGATCTCACCTACAAGTAAGAGTATCGTGTCCATACCCTGTGTGTGTGCGTGTGAGGGGGGGTGTGGGGGGGGATTGTTCTAAAACTACAAAGATAGATTCCCAGGGAGTGCATACTGATGTTCTATTGGCATTGGGATATGTACCCCACAATAACTACATTTTACGGAGCAATACTATTTGATTTTTAGAGAAGTATGTTTTACAGTGACTTGAAGTGGTGAAAGTTCACTTCATTGCTCAAGGGGAAGACATGTAGTGGTCCTAGTATCCATCATGTGTAGTGGTCCTAGTATTCATCATGTGTAGTGGTCCTAGTATTCATCATGTGTAGTGGTCCTAGTGTCCATCATGTGTAGTGGTCCTAGTATTCATCATGTGTAGTGGTCCTAGTATTCATCATGTGTAGTGGTCCTAGTGTCCATCATCATGTGTAGTGGTCCTAGTATCCATCATGTGTAGTGGTCCTAGTATCCATCATGTGTAGTGGTCCTAGTGTCCATCATGTGTAGTGGTCCTAGTATTCATCATGTGTAGTGGTCCTAGTGTCCATCATGTGTAGTGGTCCTAGTATTCATCATGTGTAGTGGTCCTAGTGTCCATCATGTGTAGTGGTCCTAGTGTCCATCATGTGTAGTGGTCCTAGTGTCCATCATGTGTAGTGGTCCTAGTATCCATCATGTGTAGTGGTCCTAGTGTCCATCATGTGTAGTGGTCCTAGTATTCATCATGTGTAGTGGTCCTAGTGTCCATCATCATGTGTAGTGGTCCTAGTATCCATCATGTGTAGTGGTCCTAGTATCCATCATGTGTAGTGTACTGGTCTGTTTACCGCAAATTCCCGACTATTAACTTCATCATATACAGTATAAACTGCATGACAGTATTTTATGTAATTGTATGATCTCATCTTATGTGTTTTCAGTGGTGCAAGCACTATTATCCAGTTAAAAAGTTGTATGAAGTAAGGATGGGCTTTTCAAGCAAAAATACTAAACGCCCTCCCCGCACACACACACACACACACACAGACAAATACCCCATTCCACTCACAGTGAAAACCATTTCTTAAGTGTAGGGATGTACCGATACCACTTTTTTGCAAACTGATACGAATACGAGTATTTTGATTTGTGTACTTGCCGATACCGAATACCGATACTTCTTAGATTTGGTCTCCATGAAAGTGCAATTCATTTGGAGGTAGATTTTATTTTATCCACTGCAGATTATGTCAAGCCTATAGTACAAAATTAAAAGAAGGCTATCCCAAGCCAAAAATAAACAGAGCTTTCTGGTTTTAACAAAAAAAAAAGCCTTCAAAGAGACAATGTCATCACATTAGACAAAATGCAAATATAACCAGATAAAGGCAATTTAATTAGCTGCATAGTTAACAACGCAGTCTACTTAACAAAAAGTGAACAGAACTATTACTGGATTAGCACAGTAGCACATTTAAGTTACAAAAGGATCAAAAGAGTCACCTGCTCAAGTACACAAACAATCACTTAACCCAGGGGTTTTCAACTGGTTTTGTCCTAGGGACCACCATTCTGACTAGAAAGTAATTTGCGGCCCACTGATGTGCCTGCATGCGCGTTGGTGTTTGTAACCGCCGCCGCCACGCCCCCTCCCCCTGCACAGATATTCTGCATATAACACAATATTCAAGAGTAATCTGGAAATGTGTTGAAAAATCAAAACGAATTTATAAAAAACTGATCAACATAGGCTCATGTCGCGGACCCCCTGCAATGCTGTCGCGGACCACTAGGGGGCCACGGACCCCCTGTTGAAAACCCCTGACTTAACCTATGTGGCACTATTAGTCTTTCTCTCTACCTCTCTCTCTGTGTGTGTGTGTGTGTGTGTGCGCGCGTTTTTTTCTTTTGCAAGACGGCAGTTAAGGTTGGTTGCTCCGGTCTTGCCCCACTAGCATCAGTGAACTCTGTGTACTTAGCACTATGGTGCGTCTTCAGATGTTTAATCAAATTACTTGTGTTAAACGAAGTACTTTCCTTTCCGCCCCTCGACACCGTAGCAGTGCAGATCTTACACTGTGCCTTACTCCTGTCGTCGCAAATAAGCTACTTACTAGTCCAGCAGAGAGTACCCAGGCGGCTTCCAGAAACCTACATAAGGCAGTGATATGTTTACGGACCCTGGTATGGCAATGGCACAGAGGCCATTCTCCATATTAAACGTCATTGTAGCGCCCCAATTTTTTTTAAGCTGTTATTTTAAGGTAAAATAGCTAATCCTAACCCTAACCCTGTTGCAATGTGTGTGTGTGTGTGTGTGTGTGTGTGTCTGTGTGTCCAGGATAATGCGCTTCCCCTGGCAGATGACGGAGGAGAAGGTGCGACGGGTGCTGCAGGAGGCTCTGAGGGTCTGGAGTGACGTCACTCCACTGACCTTCTCCGAGGTGCACACCACAGAGGCAGACATCGTCATCGACTTCAACAGGTGAGGGTTAGACATCGTCATCGACTTCAACAGGTGAGGGTTAGACATCGTCATCGACTTCAACAGGTGAGGGTTGGGGTTAGTATGTCCTACCTCGGACCTCCACAGTCTTTGGAAAACTGGTTTAGGCTGAGATATCAGTAAAGCTACTTCAGGTCTAAATTAATTCAGACACTAGCTAGGGTTAGCATTAGCCTACCCCATCGCCAATGTAAAGCAATGTAGAAATTATGTAGAAAATCTATAGATAGATCAACAATGCAGCAATGTGATATTAATGTGGTCATTATAAAGGTCCAATAATGTGATATTAATGTGGTCATTATAAAGGTCCAATAATGTGATATTAATGTGGTCATTATAAAGGTCCAATAATGTGATATTAATGTGGTCATTATAAAGGTCCAATAATGTGATATTAATGTGGTCGTTATAAAGGTCCAATAATGTGATATTAATGTGGTCATTATAAAGGTCCAATAATGTGATATTAATGTGGTCATTATAAAGGTCCAATAATGTGATATTAATGTGGTCATTATAAAGGTCCAATAATGTGATATTAATGTGGTCATTATCCACATAAAGGTCCAATAATGTGATATTAATGTGGTCATTATCCACATAAAGGTCCAATCATGTTTCACAGTCATAGTAGGCCTGCAGGGTGGGCGTGCTGAGAGACCTAACCCATAGTAGGCTCTGAGGGTTAGAGTTAGAGTTACCCCACACCCCACACACACACACATTTTACATTTACATTTAGTCATTTAGCAGATGCTTTTGTCCAAAACGACGTACAAGGGAGAGAACAGTCTAGCTAAGAGCAATAAAAAGCATGGTGTAACAATAAATACTACTTTACATGAGAATTAGAAAAACAACGACCTAGAAAAAAGGAAAAAGAAGTGCAGGAATGTAACTGCTGAAGTGCAAGTTAAGCGCTAGTCAGGTGCCAGTTAGGAGGGGAGGTGCTCTCTGAAGAGTTGGGTCTTCAAAAGCTTCTTGAAGGTAGAGAGGGACGCCCCTGCTCTGGTAGTACTAGGCAGTTCGTTCCACCAACGTGGAACTACAAATGAGAATAGTCTGGATTGCCGTGCTTGCACGGACGGCAGTGCCAAACGACGCTCACTAGACGAGCGCAGCGTCCTGAGTGTAACATTTGCCCTTACAAGAGCATTTAGGTATGTGGGAGCAGAACCAGTAAGCACTCTGTAGGCAAGCATAAGTGACTTGAACTTAATGCGAGCAGCTACTGGCAGCCAGTGGAGCTCAATGAGTAGCGGGGTGACGTGTGCCCTTTTCGGTTGGTTGAACACCAGACGCGCCGCCGCGTCCCCTTACAAAAAACAGTAAATACAACCTGTGACGCACGTCTAACGCCAGGTGTGCGCTGACAGATTGCACGCCGCACTTGGGAACCGTAAAGGACTTCCTACAAGCGCAACGCACGCACTGCCTGCTGACCACACCTGTAAGACCGTAAAAACAAGGCACATCTTTCTAACCCCAGGTGTGCGCTAACCACACCTGTAAAGCTACAGTACAACGCATTTAACCCCAGGTGTCCGCTGACTGAACTTGTAAAGCTACAGTACGACGCATTTAACCCCAGGTGTCCGCTGACCGAACCTGTAAAGCTACAGTACGACGCATTTAACCCCAGGTGCCCGCTGACCGAACCTGTAAAGCTACAGTACAACGCATTTAACCCCAGGTGTCCGCTGACCGAACCTGTAAAGCTACAGTACAACGCATTTAACCCCAGATGTCCGCTGACCAAACCTGTAAAGCTTTATTTTAACGCAGACCAACGTGACGGGGCAGTAGCACCACGGCATCTGGCTTAATGCCATTGATACAGCTTAAAGTTCTTTCCGTAACACAACTATGTGCTGTCCAGTCACGACACCTGTGGTAAGGGTGTGGAACACTGCTTTGTCCTGTGAAGACAAAAAAAACCAGAGTTAACTTCTACAAAACAATAACAGATACTGGTAGGTTGTCAGACTAGAGAGAAAATAGAAACTACTTACAGTGGAACGTTGTTTGTGATCTGCAGCAATCACTGCAACGCGCGTATTCCCAATCTACAAGAAAGAATGGGCTAATGAATGAACAGCCATTCAACAGTGCTACTCGGGGCGTGGCAGAGCAGGACCAGAGCTACGGTGGCTGCTGGGAGACAGGACCGTAATTCTGCCGGTTACATTTGCAAGATGGCGCTTAATGTTCTGGTTTGAGCGCTCATCTTGCCCATTGCTCTGTGTTAGGCTGAAGTTACAGCATGCTCTATCCCAAAGGTTTCAAAAAGAGCTTTGTTACAGTCATTAACAAACTCTCTTCCCATATCAGTGATAATTTTTTTTGACACCACCCTGTGCCAAAACAGTTTGTGTCACCATAAGTCCTACCCCTGGACCGTTCTTGCCTCTCAGAGGCCTAGCCATGACCCACTTGGAGAACAAATCAGTAAAACGTATGATATGGGTGTAACCCTTGGATGTCGTTTTGAGCGGCCCAATTAAATCAACTCCCATGACCTGCCAGGGACCCTGGACCTTAATAGGGTGTAGCATAGGTGCTACAGTCTTAATTCTGTCATGCCTCTGACATGGCTCACAGGAACCAACCCAATCCTCTACATCATTTTTCAAAGTCAGCCAATAAAAATTCTGCACTGCCTTCTGTGCAGTCTTCTGTACACCAGGGTGCTCTCCAGTGGCTATGTCATGGAAAAAGGGGTCCGGGTGATGTAATAATGGCTTCGAACGACTCTTGAGTGACAGTTGCTATACCAACGCTAGCATTACGTCACCGGACACTTTTTTGGAAGTGACAGACTTGCGCTGCATTAAATACCTCAATAACGCAATTTACCCCAGAGCATCTCCCATTATACTTCTCTACCTGAGACCAGCTTGCCTGTATTTGACCTGCCATAAACCAAGCAAAACAACCATGTGCTTGATGTTTGACTGTGTTAGAAAAGTTGTTGACTCGCTAGTTAGTTATAGTATCAAAGTAATCAAATTTCAGGTTTGCGCTAGCATCTTGTTAGCGATTAGCAATTCCTTTGTTGTGTTGCTCTAAGAAAGTCCTTAATGTGTTGTGATATTTAGACATATCTGACGGCACCCACAATTACATTTTCACAAAACAGGGAATTGTTTGCAGCACCTTTAACTGTGGAGCACAACGAAGTAATTGCTAATCGCTAACGAGATGCTAGCGGCGAAACCTGTTGAAATTTGCTACAGGATACCTGCAAGGCAGGTGTAGCTAAAACTACAGCTTAGTCTTTTAATATTGTGCCTAAAAGGACACTATGTAACCCGGACACTTTTTGGCTATCAGTCAGATAGTCTCAAGAGTTGTTCGAAAGCCATCAGCTGCTTTTTAGTCGCTTAATATTGGCTGCCAGTCAGTGTAAGTAAGCACATAGGGTTAGCCACTAACATCTCGTTAGCGATTAGCAATTCCCCCGTTGTGCAACAATCTTAAGCGACAAAAAAGTAGCTGATGTCTTTCGAACGACTTGAGACTCACTGACTGATAGCCAAAAGGCGTCTGGGTTACGTATTGTCTGTTTAGGCACAATATTAAGCGATTAAAAAGTAGCTGATGGCTTTCGAACGACTCTTGAGACTCACTGACTGATAGGCAAAAGGGGTCCGGGTTACGTAATGCTAGCGTTGGTATAGCAACTGTCACTCAAGAGTCGTTCGAAAGCCATTGGGACCCCTTTTCGCAGCCGGACACCTTTTTCCATGACAGCTGCACTGTCATTGCACTCATACAGTTAACATAGTACAACTTACCCATATCTAACACATACTGCTTTGCTGCTCTACCGACAGAAGACATCTGTATCCTACTACTCCCTAGTTGGTGGGAACCATTTGCAAGGTAATAAAATATAGCGTCCAGACGTGCAAAACTCTCCATCTCTCAAGGATGTCTAAATATAACACAATATGTCACTTACACTTCACTAACACACAAAACACAACGTAGCACACTGTCACAAACGAGAAGAGGGAGAGAGAACATGACAGCATTAGTTTTGTGAACACATAGAAAGTCTGTAAATGTTCATGTATATGTCTGTAAATGTACATGTACATGTATATAAAAACATGAGATTTTAATCCCTGATGGCTGCATTTAACGTGCTAAATGTCATCCATAAAGTTTTGGTGCGCAGCGCAACCTAGCGCTTTATTTTCCCTCAGGTAAGGTAAGGCACTACCCAAAACCGTTTGACAGCAGGCTATGCTACAATGTACAATGTCATTAACACATCGTGAAAAAAGAGCAAAAACATCGAAACTATTGCAATAGCACCGGGAGATTTAAATCCCTGATCGCTGCATTTAACGTGACTGATTTGTGCCAAATGTCATCCATGCGCACTGACCAGAAGACAGGCTATGCTACTGTGGGCTAACATTACTTGTAAAAAAAATGTCACAAAATTAAAAGTGAAGGTCCTCTATTTAATAGCATGGTAACTAAGCATATAGCCATACTAAAGGGAAGGCTCGCTGTTGGCGACTTGTAACATTACCTGAGGTTATTTGTAATGCAAGTAAATCAACTTACCTTAGCTGGATGGGGGATGTGTAATCTGCTGATGAAGTTTAGGTAACTTCAACAGAGGCTTTTGTCTTCAGGTCTTGAAGTTTTCAAGTCTTCCAAACTTAGTCAGCTTGCATAAATTACTGTCATTTAAGCTAACCAATGAACAATTTTTTTACAAAAACCTATCGATTGTGTATGTATGTGTGTTTGTAAGAGTGCTAGCGTGAGCTAACCAAACAGTACAGTAGCTAGTTAGCTAGCGTAGCCATGTCAGTTATCAGACCGTGTCAAACATCGGCCATTCAGTTAAACAATAAAAATGCTGAATTAAATAATGGATTAACAATCGATATGCTCAGTTTACTAATGGATTAACATGACAACGTGAACGTTTGCCGATAACACACGCTGTCCGATAATTAACACTGTTATGATAGGTAGTTAGCCTATGTAAGATACTGTAATGTAAGCTAACCAATTAAATAACTTTCACACAAAAAAAAACATCGATTATGTGTGTTTGTCATGAGTAACATATATCCTTTATCGATCACTCTCAGTTTATGTTATTTAACGCTACAGATTACACCTACCACACGTGTAATTCAGTTGCTATTAATGTTGAACAGCAACGTTAAACGTGAGACCACATTAAATGTCAGGCAAACGACGTTGCAGCTCAGCGGGAAAAGTAGAGGTCCTGGTATTAGCCAATCATTTCTCCGTTCCTGCCTGGTAACTAATCTTAACCAATCAACATTCTAGAATTACATCCGTATGCGGATCGTTTTTGAGTCAACCCTTCGTCTACTTACAGCATCTTCTCTGAGGGTTAGACATCTTCATCTTCTCTGAGGGTTAGACATCTTCTCTGAGGCATCTGCCTAATGACGGGCTTGTCAACACTGGCCACCTTCTGATCTCAAATATTGGCATGGCGATAACCTGACCTTTGACCTCCTCTACAGATATTGGCATGGCGATAACCTGCCCTTTGACCTCCTCTACAGATACTGGCATGGCGATAACCTGCCCTTTGACCTCCTCTAGAGATACTGGCATGGCGATAACCTGCCCTTTGACCTCCTCTACAGATACTGGCATGGCGATAACCTGCCCTTTGACCTCCTCTACAGATACTGGCATGGCGATAACCTGCCCTTTGATGGTCCTGGTGGGATTCTTGCCCATGCTTTCTTTCCTCGGACTCACCGGGCAGGAGACATCCATTTTGACTACGATGAGTCCTGGACTATAGGCAATGAGATGGGTAGGAGCTACGCGTCTTTCTTCACCCGCTTCACTAGCATCTCTGAGCTACGCTTCTTTCTCTGAGACACAAGTATCAACAATGAGATGGGTAGGAGCTCTCCCTGAGTATCAACAATGAGATGGGTAGGAGCTCTCCCTGAGTATCAACAATGAGATGGTTAGGAGCTCTCCCTGAGTATCAACAATGAGATGGGTAGGAGCTCTCCCTGAGTATCAACAATGAGATGAGTAGGAGCTCTCCCTGAGTATCAACAATGAGATGAGTAGGAGCTCTCCCTGAGTATCAACAATGAGATGGTTAGGAGCTCTCCCTGAGTATCAACAATGAGATGGGTAGGAGCTCTCCCTGAGTATCAACAATGAGATGGGTAGGAGCTCTCCCTGAGTATCAACAATGAGATGGTTAGGAGCTCTCCCTGAGTATCAACAATGAGATGGGTAGGAGCTCTCCCTGAGTATCAACAATGAGATGGGTAGGAGCTCTCCCTGAGTATCAACAATGAGATGGGTAGGAGCTCTCCCTGAGCTATGCGTCTTTCTTTACTAACTTCACTAGCATCTCTGAGACTCTGAGAGTATCAACAATGCTTAGCCCACCACCTAACCCTAACCCACCATACAGAGTAACCCTAACCCTAAACCAAGATGATAAAAAATGGGACACACCTGAGCTAAATTACCTGGCGGCTCCAGAAACTCCATAGTGTTACTTTAAGCTAAAAGCAAAGTAACAAAATGTGAAAAAAGTGAAGGGGTCTTAATACTTTCTAACTGCAATATATGTCTCATATTATGGGTTATTATGGGATTGCATTGTATGTCACATTGCTCCTGTTATTCTGGAATTGAGTGTTTATTTGTGATTGGGTGATTATCTTATTATGCCATATCACTTTGAATGCCTCTCTGTGGTCCCTGCAGGCACAGACCTCCTGCAGGTAGCCGCTCATGAGTTTGGCCATGTGTTGGGTCTGCAGCACTCTCTGGAGCCGGGAGCCATCATGTCACCTTTCTACAGGTCGGCTTTCTTTTATTCAGGAAGGCATTTCTGGCCTTGTGTTAAATCTTATGTTAAAATGTTAAATTTCAATTATGCTTATGTTAACTAATTTTTATTTTATTGTGTTATTATAGTTAGTTTCTAATATGTTGGCACTCTGAGATTCTTCTGAATGAAGAGTGCATTACAATTTAAATGAATTATTATTATTATTACAGTTTCTCTTATCCACTGGAGCTCAGTGAGGATGACAAGCAAGGCATCCAATACCTGTACGGCCCTCGGCCACAGGCTCCGCCTCCACCTCCACCACCAGGAAATACAGAGACCAATGAGATCACTCCTCAGATGGTAAAGTGTATGTAGTAATAAAGATCATATTGAAATGATGCACTTATAATAACTTTACATACATACATACATTTACATACTTTACAATACATGTTAAAACTCATGAAGTTGTAATAACATCATCACATACAATTCACTGAGGAACGTACCACTGCTTAGTGGGCTTTCTTTCCGCATGTACAAATGCCTTAAAGACTTTAATACATATATTTACGCTCAAACTCAAGTCTAATGTATACCTTCTGACAATAATCCATTCACTCATTTCTCTCTCAAAAATGTCCATGTTGTATTTGTTTAAAGAGTACAGTATATTGATGTAAAAGTGTTACTGCTTAAATAAAGGAGAGGTAAATCTCTCTCTCTGTCTGTCTCTTCTCCAAGTCTTTTTCACCCTTCATCTCACATCTTTGCCTCTCTCTGTAAATTCCCATTCTCTTGTTTCTGTGCTTACAGCCGGATGCGTGCCACACGGACTTTGATGCAGTGTCAGTGATTCGTGGGGAGCTGTTTTTCTTTAAGGACAGCTACACCTGGCGCATCAGAGACGGCCGTCTGCAGGAGGGGTACCCCGCCCTGGCCTCCAGGCACTGGAGAGGGATCCCCCAGCGCATCGACGCCGCGTTCGAAGACAAAACTGGCAATATATGGTTCTTCCAGGGTGGGTGCTGGTGTGCTTGTGGTTGGGTGTTTGGGTGGTTGGGTGGTGTGTGTGGTGGCTGATCCCCCAGCGCATCGACGCCGCGTTCGAAGACAAAACTGGCAATATATGGTCAGGGTTCATACACATTTTGACCAATGGATTTCCATGACTTTTCCATGACTTTAAACCAAATTTCCATGACCAAACATTTTGTGATAAAATGTAGTATTTAAACTAACAATGAGAATTCCAAAGCATACAATATACAAAAATATGCAGTTTAAGCTCTGTGTCATAAACTTAGTGCATTTTGTTAGCATTTTAATATGCTTCCATAGGCCATTGAATGCTGGGCGTGTACAAAAATCCCACATTTTCAAAGACTAATTTTGAGAAAATGAGGCAGAACACCATCACAAATGTTTGATATGTTAAGAACAAATATCTAATCTTTCCAAAACAGTTAGTTTCATGTTGGTAGCTCCTCTCATCACATAGGGACAGTTCTTTTTTACAGAGCACACATAGGAAGGTCTGTATATAATATCAAGTCTCTAGCTTTAACATTGAGCTTTCCACAGGCCTTCAAAGATGCTGCCACAAAGCGTAGAGTAAAACTTTTGCGCAAATTCAAGCACCCCGAATACTATGATATACCCAAGCCACAACCTGGAAGTCCATATTCTTCAAGTAATGGTAGCTGATTTTAAGACTAGAAAGTTTGAAGGAGCTAGCTTAAATACTTTTCTAGTTATAGCAATTTGAAAATGGTTCTTCAGAAAACGCTGCTAAAAAAAGCGTCTGAAAATGCACATAACTTAGTTGCTAAAACATTTTGTTTGTGACAAAACTATTGGGAGTAGAGAGCTAATATTTCGGACTATACCTATTAAGAAGTGTATGAACATCCTTGAATTTTTTCAGCCAAATCTGAGATGGTCGAGTGGGGAGATTTTTTTTAATTTGGTCGTTTGGCATGGAGTGTTGCAATCTGGCTATCGGGGAACATTTGTCGAAAGAGCAGGCTGGCATCTTCGGATGATTCAAAAGAATAATGCGAATTGGCCACGTTCAGTGCCCACATTACCTCCGCAGTTAGGACATTTTTTGTTACAGAATCGATTATCGACGCCTGCTTGGTAGCCGACAAGAGAGACGTGCTGCTTGGCGTAGCAGTTGCCCTCGCTGTGGTGATAGGGGTTGCTGAAGCTTCGCTAGTAGCAGCGCTCTGTTTGCTTCCTTTGGCATGGCTCGTTAATGGTTAATGCCGGCTCTCCCATGTTTGAAATGTCGAATGTTTTGCCACCACACAACCTACATTTTGCTCGTCCCGGGTCTTCGTCTGTTTTAACCCATGACATGTACTTTTCCATTTGTAGCCTAGCATGGTTAAATCTACACTTCCCGGACATTATCCCGTCCGCTTCCCTAAGTTACTGTTGCTATGGCCACCAAACTTTTCAGTTAGTATGAGAGCGTATGCCTGCTTATATTTTGAGCGTATTTCTTTTAAAAGCATATTAATTATTTAAAACTCAGCGTAAATAACCTTGAACAAATTTCCATGACTTTTCCAGGTTTTTCATGACCGTACAAACCCTGTATGGTTCTTCCAGGGTGGGTGCTGGTGTGCTTGTGTGTGTGGTGGTTGGGTGGGTGTGTGGTTGATTCCCCAGCGCATCGACGCCGCCTTCGAAGACAAAACTGGCAATATATGGTTCTTCCAGGGTGGGTGCTGGTGTGCTTGTGTGTGTGGTGGTTGGGTGGGTGGTGGTTTGTGTGGTGGATGGGTGGTGTGTGTGGTGGTTGGGTTGTGTGTGTGGTGGTCGAGTGGGTGCCGGTGTGCTTGTGTGGGTGGATGGTGGTGTGTGGGGCTGGTTGGGTGGGTGGTGTGTGTGGTGGTTGGGTGGGTGGTGTGTGTGGTGGTTGAGTGAGTGGGTGGTGTGTGTGGTGGTTGGGTGTGTGGTTGGATATGCTTGTGTGTGTGGTGGTTGAGTGGGTGGGTGATTGAGTGGGTGGGTGGGTGCCGGTGTGCTTGTGTGTGGTGGTTGAGTGGGTGGTGAGTGTGGTGGATGGTTGGTTGTGTGTGTGTGGTTGTGTGTGTGTGTGGTTGGATGTGTGTGTGGTGGTTGAGTTGGTGCATGATCTGATACATTAAAGATACCTATGAAGCAACTGATAATGCGATATGATCCAATACATTAAAGATACATATGAAGCAGCTTCTAATGCGATATGATCCAATACATTAAAGATACATATGAAGCAACTACTAATGATATGATTTCCACTTTTTCAAAACTCTTCACACAGTGGGCTTTACAGACACACACCTCAGCATATCAGTTCACCTTTGGTGCAAAATGCACTACAACCACCAAAACACTTCAGACTTCACACACACACACACACACACACACACACACACACACACACACACACACACACACACACACACACACACACCAAAACACTTCAGACTTCACCCAAAATGCACTACAGCCACCAAAACACTTCAGACTTCACACACACACCAAAACACTTCATACTTCACCCATAAGTGACTCATGAAGAAAGAAAAGTGTCTGTACACTCTTTTGTACTATAGTATACCACAGAAGATTTAGCATGGAACTGTCTTGAGGCATATAGCTGAATTTCACATTTACTGTATTTTATTTTATATTACAATATGTACGAGGTGTAATACGTTTTTCTCTTCTTTTACAATGCAACACTAAACTGTCCAAAAATAGAGGATACAGCAACACATAATATATGCATTTTGCAATGCTTCAAGTTGTCTGTCTTTTTTTTTAGTTCATTTTACATTGAGTGATAAAGTAGTTTAATGGGAGAGAGCATATGCTATAGTTATGGCAGCATGAGTCACTGTTGGGTGAAGTATGAAGTGTTTTGGTGGTTGTAGTGCAATTTGCGTGTGTTTGTGTGTTTGTCTGGTGTGTGTGGCTAGGTGGGTGGTGGGTGGCTGGTGTATGTGGGTGGTGGTGGTTGAGTGGCTGGTGTGTGTGGGTGGTGGTGGTGGTGGTGTGTGTTTGTCTCGGGAGGACAGGAACAGGCAGGTCTGGGAAGAAGGAGTTGCATGGAGGCTGGTGTGTGTGTGGTTGAGTGGGTTATGGAGGCTGGTGTGTGTGTGTGTGTGTGGTTGAGTGGGTTATGGAGGCTGGTTGTGTGTGTGTGTGTGGCTGATTGAGTGGGTTATGGAGGCTGGTGTGTGTGTGTTTGACTGGGTTATGGAGGCTGGTGTGTGTGTGTGTGTGTGTTTGAGTGGGTTATGGAGGCTGGTTGTGTGTGTGTGTGTGTGTGTGTGTGTATGTGTGTGTGTGGCTGATTGAGTGGGTTATGGAGGCTGGTGTCTGTGTGTTTGAGTGGGTTATGGAGGCTGGTGTGTGTGTGTTTGAGTGGGTTATGGAGGCTGGTGTGTGTGTGTGTGGGTTATGGAGGCTGGTGTGTGTGTGTGTGTGTGTGTGTGTGTGTGTGGTTGATTGAGGGGGTTATGGAGGCTGTGCCCTCAATGACCCATGTCTTTGTTTACTCTTCCAGCTGTGAGCCTTTCGTGAGACATGACCAGACAAGACTGCAGGAAGCCTGCGTGCACACACACACACACACACACACACACACACACACACACACACACACACACACACACACACACACACAGAACACATACAAAAACACTCAGACACAAATACACACAGTTCACACTGCACACATACATCCTGTACACATATAATTTCCCGTCATAATTGTTTCCACCACTAGAGGGTGCTGCCCCTCAACATTTTTGTCATTGTTCCTTCTATAGATGTGGTTTCTGAGCATCACAGCTATGTTATTGAATTAAGTGAATTAAGTGAAGCCATTCAGATCTGATGGAACTCAACAACTCCAAGCTGTTTCCTGACTCAGTGAATATGATTGTATGTCAGCAGTATGACATTGCCACCACAATGTCATAACGACTAATGTGTTCGTATAGTTTGACACCCCCTCCATAACTACTGATGTGTTTGTATAATTTGAACCCCCCTCCTATAATTATGGATGTGTTTGTATAGTTTGCCCCCCCCCCCCCCCCCCCCCCCTATAACTACTGATGTGTTTGTATGACCCCCCCCCCCCCTCCTATAAATACTGATGTGTTTGTACAATTTGAACCCCCCTCCTATAATTATCGATGTGTTTGTATAGTTTGCCCCCCCCCCCCCCCCAAACCTACTAATGTGTTTGTATGACCCTCCACACATCAGGACAACTTGCACAAGTGTGTGACCCCTAAATCTTAAGTGTGTGAGCCCTAAATCATAAGTGTGTGACCTCCAAATCTTCTCTTCTCTCCCTTCTCTTGTCCACCTCTCCTTCCTCCTTCCCTTCTGTCCCCTAGACCACAGCTACTGGGTGTTTGATGCCGAGCAGCAGATCACAGGCCCAGACTGGCTGCAGAGTCTGGGTTTACCCGTGTCCCCCATCCAGGCGGCGCTGCGCTGGAGGGAGGGGGCTGAACAGCACACCTACTTCTTCCGCTCCGGGAGCTACTGGCGGTTCAACCCGCTTCAGAACCTAGTGGACCCAGCCTACCCCCGCAGCACCAGCCGTGATTGGCCCGGCGTCCCTGATGACATAGACGCTGCGTTCCAGGATCAGTATGGTACATGAGTAAATGAGTATGTGTGTAAACAAGTGTGTGTGTAAACGAGTGTGTGTGTAAATGAGTATGTAAGTAAACGACTATGTGTGTAAACGAGTGTGTGTGTAAATGAGTGTGTGTGTGTGTAAACGAGTGTGTGTGTAAACGAGTGTGTGTGTAAATGAGTATGTGTGTAAATGAGTGTGTGTGTAAATTAGTACATGAGTATGTGTGTAATTCTGATGACGTAGATGCAGGGTTCCAGGATCAGTATGGTACATGTCTGCATTGGGTTAGGGTTGCTTACATGAAATACGTAAATAGTAAGTAATACTGAAACATCAAAACACCAATGAGCAAAAGGCAACAGGGTTAACCCTCACCCTTACACAGCTCTACCCCATAGCATTTACCCTAACCCTTACCCAGCAGACTACAGCTCTCTACCCCATAGCAGACCACAGCTCTCTACCCCATAGCATTTACTAACCCAGCTAAATGAAATGAAGGTTAAAAATCAATCAGCAACATAGCAGATGCTAGCATACATGTGGTAAATGTACATAATACATACAAACATAATATGGTATATACATGATACATACAAAATTGGTTGTGGAAAAGGTGGGGACAGAGCATTCAGGTATTGTATAACAGCTTAGTGGATATACTGTACAGTGCAATTATTTACATTGCAGGAAAATGCTAGCACAGAGTATGGGGGTAGAATAAGTGCATGACAGTATGGTGGGGATGGGTATGTTTAGGCTGAGGGTTTCTGCAAGTAGATCAGGTGGAGAGACTACAGCAGCATCCCAAAGCGAAGATAGTCTAGACTAGGAGGGGAAGAAAGAAACAAAGTGAGTGGGTAGAGTTCAGCTGCCAATATGCGTAGATGTACTTGATGGAAATGGTGATGAGTGTGTGTGTGTGTGTGTGTGTGTATTATGTACTTGATGGATATGGTGATGAGGAACAGTGTTTCCACATCCATCAGCATTTGCGAGCAAAAGTCACACTATGAGAGAGACAACATTTTGTTATTAGATATCAATTCCAAAGTACGAGGACTTCAAATTATGTGAATTTAAATTCAGGTCTTGGGAAAATACCTAAGTTGGCGAGGGAAATTGTAGCTACTCCACTTCCACGTAATGTGCTGCGGGGGATGTGGCAGTTAACATGACTTGGAGGGGTGGACTCATTTAAGGAATTCATCTGGTTTTAGCGAGGTTTCGGTTAGGAAAAGTATTTGAATGTGGTTGTCTGTTATCAGCTCATTTATAAGTGCAGCTTTTGATGTTAAGGACCGTATGTTAATAAGGCCCAGCTTTAGGTCTTAATGAGTATGTATAAATGAGTATGTAGGTATAGGGCGACAGTGATACAGGAGGTAGAGAAGTCGTAGTAATCAGTAATCAGAAATCAGAAGGTTGCTCCTTGAGCAAGACACTGAACCCCTAATTGCTCCTGATGTGCGGTGTGCCATCAGTGTAAATGTAAAATGTGTATACATCCTTGTAAGTCGCTTTGGATAAAAGCGTCTGCTAAATGACTAAATGTAAATGAGTATGTGTATAAATGTTTGGCTCTGCAGGATATGCCCTCTTCATCAGCAGACGGCACTACTGGAAGGTTGACCCTGTGAACAGGAGGGTTCTTGAGGGCTATCCCCGCCCGGTTGGCATGGATTTCTTTGGCTGCAGTGCGTCTTAAGGTTCCCCCGCTGCCCGAATGAGACGGAGCCGTCGGTGCCAAGGATTATTTACAAGCCTGCTATCACACCTACCCTGAGTTCTTTTTAAAGAGGGACTCAACTCTTATCTCCTGTTAGCCATGTCATTTTCCTCTCAACAGTTTAATGAGTTCTGGATTAATGAATAATATTTTTCTAATAAGTACATTAAGTAATAAGCTACATTTAACATTTACACCTGCCTTCACACCAAGTTCCAATGGACATTTACACCTGCCTGCCTTTACTCCAAGTTCATTTACACCTGCCTTTACACCAAGTTCCAATGGACTTCGTAGCATAATCTCCTTCTTCTCAGGAATCCAGTGAATTACGTACCTGAGGGGAAGCATGTGGAAATGTGGCGGTGCCTAACCCTGACCCCTAACCCCTAACCCTGTATGTATGTGCAATTTCCAGGTTGGGTTGTGTTTCTGAAGTGAAAGGTTCCCTCTCTAAATCATCTTGCAATCACCCAGTCAGATGGTTTACTGACAAACGCAGCCTCAAATGAGGTAACAGGAGGGCCTTCCCTCTCCTCAGCGGTGCTAAACTACACCTACACCTCCACCAGTACTACTGCAAGCAGGAGGGCCTCAACTACACCTCCACCTACACCAGTACTACTGCAGGCAGGAGGGCCTGACCTCTCCTCAGCGGTGCTAAACTACACCTCCACCTCCACCAGTACTACTGCAGGCAGGAGGGCCTACACCTACACCAGTACTACTGCAGGCAGGAGGGCCTTCCCTCTCCTCAGCGGTGCTAAACTACACCTCCACCTCCACCAGTACTACTGCAGGCAGGAGGGCCTACACCTACACCAGTACTACTGCAGGCAGGAGGGCCTTCCCTCTCCTCAGCGGTGCTAAACTACACCTCCACCTCCACCAGTACTACTGCAGACAGGAGGGCCTGCCCTCTCCTCAGTGGTGCTAAACTACACCTACACCTCCACCTACACCAGTACTACTGTAGGCAGGAGGGCCTGCCCCTCTCCTCAACGGTGCTAAACTCTTCCTAATAACCAGGGACTCCACAGGTGATTTATCCAGGTGGATTTCTGCTTCTCATCAAGGAAGATAACTCAGTGCTTAGTTAACCCTAGTTAACCCCAACTCTTTTAACCGTTTCTTGTTGGGCAACACATTATTTGTTGTTCACAAAAACGAGTGAAAACACAATGAAAACAGAAACTGCTCTACCTGATTCCAGATTAGAGCCTTGGTGTGTCTTTAACCTCTGACCCCTAAGCCTGTTAACCTCTGACCCTTAACCCTGTCAACCTCTTCTGTGGGCTTAAACCACTTCTGTTAACCTCTGCTGTGGGTTTAAACCACTTCCATGAGTTTAAATCAATTATATTGTGTAACTTGTCCAATGCAGTCAGTGAATTACTGAAGTCATTTTGTCAATTTGTAAACATCAGTTTATAGTTGTGCACCTCTGTTCATATTATATTTCAATACAATACATTTTAAATATCTTCTTATGACTGAAGTTAGTATAATACACACAGTGTGCTTGTGACAGTAGGTTATTAGAGGTCATTAGAATGGGCCGCTGTCCTCAGGCTGTAACCTGGGTTACCCTAACCCCGACCCCTACCCCTGCTCGGAGGACACGTGAGCCTCATGTCTCAACTGATTGTGGTTCTGTATCTTTAACATGTGCAGAGTGTCACCAAGCAACTGCTGCTGGTTCTCAGTGCTGGCCACTGATAGCATTTTATACCTTCAGCTCCAGTTCCCATGTGTGTGTGTGTGTGTGTGTGGTCTGTTCTTTACCTTCAGCACCACTCCAGTTCCCTGTCTGTTCTTTACCTTCAGCTCCAGTTCCCTGTCTGTTCTTCATCACACTGACCTCCACACCAGTTCCCGTGTGTGTGTGTGTGCGTGTGGTCTGTTCTTCACCTTCAGTTCCCTGTCTCTTCTTCATCACACTGACCTCCACACGACACTAATTCATTTTGGTTGAAGTTTAGCTTTTGTTTAAAAAAAAACAATTCATTTATTTCTGTGGGATATGAAATGGGGTGTTCAATAGCAAATACATGTGTGTGTGTGTGTGTGTGTCTGTTTGTGTGTGTGTGTATGCTTCTGTTCTTACTAAGGATAAACATTTAAATGGTGGTTTCAACTTATTTCATATTTACTATGTAAATACAAATGTATTTTTCTGTACTGCATTTTGGTACAAATAAAATATTTACACTGTAAAGACATAGCACCAGCGTCAGCATGTGTGTGTGAGTGTATGTGTTTGTGTGAGTGTGTGTGCCCGTGTGTGTGTTTGAACTACAGTCGAACCAGTCCTGGACCTTTTAAGTGAGGTCTTTTTGGCGGACCTCACTTTTTCTTTCTTGTAATGGTATTATTAAGCCATAAGACAAGCAAACTTAAAGTTTTTCAACTTTTTGAAAATGACCTCAGTTTGAATGGAAACACAGTCATTCACACACCTTCACACATATTTCACTCTAGAGCTCCCCCTGTGCAGGTACTGCAAAGACTCATTTGTAGTTTTTCTATAGGATATTCGTAACTAGAGTACGTTTCTAAATTATGGAGGAAACTTTTTGGAGGGAAATTGTTACAGTGGAGGGTGGGAAGTTTGCAGCTTGCTGGAGTACATGAGATGGAGTTTGAATTTGAACAAGAATTGGAATAGCCTAAGCCAGGCGGTTTAGGGCACGGGCGAACCGGGCAGCCGCCCCGGGGGGCACTTTTTCATGACATGTGGGGGCCGGCACGAGCACTTAAAAAAATAATAATAATCATCTGGGCCGCAAAGCGGTTTTCTATTATCTATCACAGGGGTTTTCAACCGGGGGTCCGTGGCCCCCTGGTGGTCTGCGGCGGCATTGCAGGGGGTCCGCGACATGAGCCTATGTTGATCAGTTCACCATTGAATTTTTTTATTTGTATAAATTCGCTTTGATATTTCAACACATTTCCAGATTATCGTGAAAAATATCTAAAATAAGAAAAACATGTCAATCTAAATAGTCTGAATAGCCAAGTCGCATTGCCTGAAAAATACCGATGTAGACCCATATTCAGCAAAGAAATTACATTGACAAGTGCTACAGGCGGAATATCTGTGCAAAGGGAGGGGGCGTGGCGGTGGCGGTTAGTGATTTACCCTGATAATTTCACATATTTAAGTGTTATAGGCAGAATATCTGTGCAGGGGGAGGGGGCGTGGTGGTGGCAGTTACAAACATGCACGCTCAGGCACATCAGTGGGCCGCAAATTACTTTCTAGTCAGAATGGTGGTCCCTGGGACAAAACCAGTTGAAAACCCCTGATCTATCATATCACTGTGTGGGGAATTGGCAAATTGGCGCCCCCTGCTAGCTAAGAAGGTGCCGCAGATCCTGTCTAAGAAGGGGGAAGGGGCGCGGGGGACAGTTCACCTCTGGGTCTCCCAAATGGAACTTGTTAGGTTGGAATTTTCCTCTGCTAAAGTAATCTACTAAGCATACATGATTATAGGCATACTCATGATTCACTTTATTGTCATTGACAGTACCGGCTTACTTTCACCGCTGATGTTATGCTAGGCTTAGGCAAGTTATCTCTGGTTAAAACTAGCTAACGTTAGCTATTCACTAGCTGCGCTAGCTAGCTAGACAGTTATCGTAACGGTGTTAATTATCGGACTGCGTGTTTACGGCAAACGTTCACGTTGTCATGTTAATCCATTGTTAAACTGAATATATCGATTGTAAATCCATTATTAAATTTGATTGTTTAACAGAATGGCCGATGTTTGACACTGTCCGATACCTGACATAGCTACGCTAGGACACTGCACTGTCAGGGACAGGGTAATGCTAGTTAATAAACTAATAAACGTAGGTCTACATCTCAGTGCCTCTCCAGATGAGGAGGGGGTTTCGCCTGGGGCATAATTCCATGTAGAACCGCCACTGGCCTAAGCAATATTGAGTGCTTTTAGGCAATGATTTTAATAAACGTGTCATAGAATTAGATAGATAGATGTATGGATAGATAGATATGTTGATGTATTGGTAGATTTTATAGCTTATTAAAAGAGAAACAACATCTTAACCTGAGTATTTACTCATATGCTCTTTTGGTTGTGTTCCGATGGGTCATGTTAGATTAGACACGTTTCATCTGGATACTGCATCTTAACCTGAGTATTTACCAGAGGTGTAAAAAGTACTGAAATGTTGTACTCAAGTAAAAGTACAAATACAAGTAAAATTACCCATCTAAAAATCTACAAAAGTAGTTAATTTAAAATGTACTTTAAAAATGTTACTTAGTTACTTTCAACAACTTGATCGGGGCCGCTCCTATATAGTGCAAAAAAGGACAAGGGGTCATAAATCCAATACAAAAACTAGTTATTTTTAATTAAAGGAAATCTTTAGAAATATAAGTGCAATGACATTAAACATGTCAAACATTAAACATTAAACTGTCAACACAACATTTAAGAACTTTTGGGAGGACATGTCAAGACATAAAAATGCCACTGCCCCACTGCATATTTAAACTTTGGTTACTTTACTTGTGTCCACCTTTAGAGCATTAGTCTACAAACTTCTTGTTGAGTTTGAGCAGCAGCTGCAATCCAGCACAGCCGAAGAGTCACTTGCAGGCGGCCGAGGCAGGTAGTATTGCCAGTATTGAGTTTCAGGGACAGTTTTTTGATATTCTGAAAGGAGTTCAGCAGATCCATATTGACTGAGAGACACAGGCTAGGTTCCCTTCTAACTCCCCTGTACCTTCTGGACTTCATTGAGGAAAATAAATCATCTTCATCTGATGAATGTTGTCTAACTTGCTTCAGCCTCTACCATCCGGTCAAGATGTTGTCTGACATAGACTAGACCTGTAGAATGACAAACAACATTTCTGACAATTAAGTATTGAGCTGCCATCAAGAGTGCATCTTAACACAGAAATAGCTATAAATAGCTTCTTGAGATGACAGACCTACAGTATATATACAGAATGATAACATTATTTTCTACTTCTACATGCATCACAATTCATAATCCTAAATTCTTGCTAACCGAGACCCCTGAGCATGAACATGAAAGACGTGCACGTTGCAAAGCCACCACATCGTGATAAATCCGAGATAACGACATTGACATTGACTTGTCCAACTGTCTGACAATGATGGTGTGCGCATTCACATCGTTCCTGTTTCAGGGCATGGGAGGCAGCCAAATGATTAGCCTAACATCAGTTTATGCGGTTTATCTTATTGCTGATGACTGATCTGCAGTTTTTAACACAATATGAGAGACTGAACATAATTGTAGCAAACAATTATTGTAGCAAAGCTAATAAACAACACAAACGCTATCTGAACTACTAATGGAAAGGGACAAATACTGTACTTACCAACACATGCTTGCGCAGATTTGAAGATACATTTTTATAAGCAGAAAGTTCTGTCTGGCGGGGCAGGCACAGCTTACACCGCATTATATAGCTGTTGCCTCTTTTAGGTTGGAAGGCAAACTGCTTGCTGAGTTGTGGATACGGGGTTGGTCTGTGTACTTTGCGGCCAACGGATTTTCGTTTTAAAATGAGAAAACCAAAATAGGGAAAAGACCCATTTTCCGTTTTTTTTTTTGTTTTGATAATGGAAAACGAAAAAACGACCCGTTATCTGATTTTCTTTGATGTGCTTATGTAACAATGTAAAAAATGAAGTTTCGTGCCTTTTATGAACTTCCCCAAATCTCTGTATATATGTATATATTTTTAGTTGGTTCCACTACTGGGTTCAGTGTTGTTGCTAATGGGGCGATAATTGGTGTGACACACCTCAAACTTTCCCTTGCTTGAAAGTCTGTTAAAGGGGTAAACTGGGTTTCTTTAATCCTCCGTTAACAAAATTAATTAGTATTGTGTATTTTTCAAAGTTTTCCATGATGTGTGTTTTTTTTGTTATATAAGATTGTCGTTTATCACCTCCGCTATTTGAATTGCGTTAAATATGCAAATTAGCGGCGTGCAAGTTGTAAATGTTAGCCATTAAGTGGGTGCTAACTGGCTAATTCATTGTTGTGTTACCCTCGTGTGTGTGTGATCGCCCTTTACTGCTGTGTTGCAGGTATGTTGAGCCTGAGTGTGGTGTCTTCTGTCATGTACTATGTTGAAATCTGTCATGTACTATGTTTATGTCTACACTATACGATACTATACACTATACGATCGCTGTGTTTGATTACTAGTGTTGTAGACCAGGGGTTCTCAAACTTTTTGGGGCAAGGGACCCCTCAAAGGGTAGAACATTTTCCGAGGACCCCCTCATAATCGCATCCCAAATTAAACCATATAGGCTTATAGCTATTTGTAATGTTTTATGCTTTTGGACTCTTTTACTCTAAAATCATATAGTACTAATATTACAAGAGTTTTAGATAATCATTGTATTACATTTGGCATTACTTGACAGTATGTAGGATAGATTTGTAAATTATCTTTTGGAAAATGTGCTGAGAAGCTAAATAATGTTTACCTTACATAAAAACCAAATATTGATGGAATACATGTTTTTATCAAAGCAGATTGTAGGGTTTTCCAATACAACTCAGATTGTAGGGTTTTCCAACTGAGATGATTCTGAAGATTTATTTTTAACAAAGACATTAACAAACATGAAATATCCACCTAATGTTATCAAAAACTGGTATCCCCGACTGACACTCCGTACAAATCTCTGTACACAAAATATGATAAACTCTTTTCGGCGGTGTGTGTGTGTGTGTGTGTGTCATCAATGAGAAGGGTGTTCCTGTCTCTCAGCACATAGTCCAGTGCAGTTTATTTACCCGGTCTTGTTGTCACTGAACGATGGCAACCTTTGGAAGCCAGATATCTGCAGTTGTTTAATGGCTGATATGATGAGCACTTGTCTGTATTAGCGTTGTCACGAACACTTAACAAATGGCATTCATATTAGTATTAGCCTCCAGCAAGATACTAATGAAAACAATGGTGACATCACTGCATTGATTATACACGTATAGCATTTTCTTTCTAGCGGTTAATTTTGACAATGAACTGGGCTACGTTCTTGCAGCCAAATTGAAAGCTAGACCAATGTCTTAAACGAGAATAGCTACATGCAATAGGGCCATCCGATATGCCTTCGGCTAACCTATCTTTAAAAAGGGCCTTCTCGACCCGTGAACACGACCCGTACTGATGGAAGATTAAATGCATCACTTGCAGATTATGGCAGTTAACATTACTAGCGTGAAAAGTGCGGTTTAGTTACGTTAACCACACTGCATTATGATCATTGTACTACGCATAGTCAAAATTCTGTGATGGGGAAAATCGCTTGTCGCTAAACTAAGGCTACTCGTGTTAGGCTGCAACACCCATAGTGACCCAATGTTTATAATCACATTTGCTAACGTGTCGTTCTTTGAACTCTCTGAAAAGCTCGGGGTGTCTGTCTGAGAGGTCCTTCCTTAGCCATATTTGACGTGTAACCTCCCTTTGCCTGAGTGGCTTTGAAGCATGTTTTACAGACAGGTTTCTGTGTGTCGATGGGCTTTCCTTCACAGTCTGCTTTGTATCCGAAGTATCTCCAGATCTCACTTATTTTTTTTAAAACAAGCCGAGGACGGTCAGCCAGAGCTCCTGCACATGAGGCCATGTCTCCCCTGAGATCACTCGCTGTGAGTGAAGGCTGCCCCGCCCTTGCAGTCAATGCGTGCAGGCAGCTTGACAGGGAGCGGAACAGTGAGTGCGCTCTCTGATTGCGTGCTATTTTAATGAAGTAACTATACTTATACCTTTCAAAACTTTTCTAATATTTACTATTAATACCTTGCTTTGACCAATAATGTACAGAACATGTTATGTTATGGAGACGAGGAAAACTACTTACCTCTTTCATACATCTCCTTTGTCCACCTCTGTCATTTTAAGCCATTCAGGCAGTTAACTCCGCCTCCAATAATCACGGTGAAGAGATGCTTGCTCTTCTTTAAAGCAGCAATACGGAGTTCTGTTCCAAAACTAGTAAGCTAACTACCTAAAAGCCATGCAAAAACCTTGCAAACACCACCAACAGCCCAGTTGACACTGATAGAAGCTTGCCAACACACTAACTGGTGTCTTTTGGCAGTATAGCTGCGAATGTAATGCGTGTGAAAGCTTTTCTTCCATTTTTGCAGTGGGTTCCAGCCCGTTACACAGAACTACATAAGGCATATCTTGGATGGCTAGTGGGGAAGACAGAGGTGTTTATCTGTCCTTCACATGACCATATGCTATCAAAGTGAATTTGAGGATGGTACCAAAACCAGTTGCCTATAAAACCATACCTCAAAAAGTGTCAAATTGTTGCATAGTGTTACTTTAATGACTGGAAGTAGGTCAAACTATAACAGACATAACATATGTTACGTGTTACGTTATACATTTTTTAAATGATAGCAAATTGTGATAATAGCACCAAATAACACTGGCGTATTATTCAGAATGAAGATGCTTTAAGAAAATCAATAGGCTACATCCAACCATTATTATCAATGAAAACTTTCAGGACAATGAAGTTTAACAAAATCCCAATAAAGCAAAATTGCCCTCTATAACATGCTAAAATAAGCAATGTGTCAACCTAAAGCAGCCTAGGATTACAACGTTTACATCAGAATTCAGAATGTACACTCCTAATCACAACACGCACATTGCATGAGACAGAGCATAAATACCGCTAGTCGATAAAAAACATGGTGTAACAATAAATACTACTTTACATAAGAATTAGAAAAACGACCTAGAAAGGAAAAAGAAGTGCAGGAATGTAACTGCTGAAGTGCAAGTTAAGCGCTAGTCAAGGTGCCAGTTAGGAAGGGAGGTGCTCTCTGAAGAGTTGGGTCTTCAAAAGCTTCTTGAAGGTAGAGAGGGACGCCCCTGCTCTGGTAGTACTAGGCAGTTCGTTTCACCAACGTGGAACTACAAATGAGAATAGTCTGGATTGCCGTGTTTGCAAAAGACGCTCACTAGACGAGCGTAGCGTCCTGGGTGTAACATTTGCCCTTACAAGAGCATTTAGGTAGGTGAGAGCAGAACCAGCAAGCACTCTGTAGGCAAGCATAAGTGACTTGAACTTAATGCGAGCAGCTACCGGCAGCCAGTGGAGCTCAATGAGTAGCGGAGTGACGTGTGCCCTTTTTGGTTGGTTGAACACCAGACGCGCCGCCGCGTTCTGGATCATCTGTAGTGGTATCACCACGCAAGCCGGCAGGCCCGTTAGGAGGGCGTTGCATTAGTCAAGGCGGGAACTCACCAAGGTTTGCACCAGCAGCTGGGTGGCATACTGGGTTAGGTACGGCCTGATTTTGCGGATGTTGTATAGCGCAAAGCGGCACGTCCTGGAGACAGAGGCGATGTGGGCCGTGAAGGTCAGTTGGTCATCAATAATGACCCCGAGGTTTCTTGCTGTTTTGGATGCAACAAGAGATAAAGAGTCAATATTGATATTGATGTTGTAGTGGATGACCTGTTTGGCTGGGAAGACCATCAGTTCCGTTTTGGCCAGGTTCAGCTGCAGGTGGTGATTTTTCATCGACAGTCAGAGATCCGCGCCGAGACAGTGGTGTCCTCAGGAGGGAAAGACAGAAACAGTTGAGTATCATCGGCATAACAGTGATAGGAAAAACCATGCGAGCGGATGATAGGGCCCAACGAGGTGGTGTAAATGGCAAAGAGAAGGGGTCTCATCACCGAGCCTTGGGGCACCCCAGTGGTGAGGTGGTGAGGTACAGACAGCTGACATTGCCATGACCGCCCAGTGAGGTAGGCGTTGCCAGAAATGCCCATGGTGGTTGACTGTTTCAAACGCAGCTGATAAGTCAAGCAGGACGAGAGCCGAGGATTGAGCTGCTGCTCTAGCTATTTTTAAGGCCTCCGTTACAGACAACAGGGTTTGCATGCGCAGCAATCCTAAGACGTGATTTTTAGTTTGCACATGCATACTAAGGTCCTCTTTGATCCCAGGAAATTTGAGCACCTAACCCCGTACGGAGTTTTTTCACCAAGGGAAGATCTTGATTTTATCATGTCCCTTCTACAATTAATATGTTATTAACCATACGTGATCAACAAACGCAATTTACATCATTGCAAACGTTATTCTGTGCACTATAAATCTACATATTCCATGCTATCATGTCATGCAAGATTATTGCATAATCTAGCGAAAAGCGGAGTGGAGGGTATATATGCTTGCTTGAGCCCAGCATGAAGTAGGTGTACTGAGCTTGAACATAGCTGAGCACTGTTATAGCTGGTGCTGTTCCATGGCAGATGGATATGATATGAAGACTTATGTGACATGGACAATGTGTGTGGATGTGTTGATGTTTTCTAATAATAAACATTGAGAAACACAAATTCAGTGTCAAATTTAAATCATTTATTTTAATAACATAAAACCCCAGGAATAACGCCCGTTATTTCGTAAATCACAGTAATAATAACAGTAAATCTTCGTCCGAAGACATTGCTAGTGAAAGAGACTTTGTATTCTTCTTACTTTCAGCAGCATTTATCATCTTCTTACTTGCAGCAGCGCTAGTAGCAGAAGCCCCCCTCACACCTTTTCGTGGTCTTGGCGGCATGATGTTTACTGTTCACAACAACTGAATCCACTGATTTTCCAGCGTTTTATATCCGTTTGACCATAAAACCCACACGCCAGCAAAACGCTATTCTGTCATTATTCACAAGTTAATCACACGCTCAACCCGTTCGTCTAAGGTTGACCTATGGTGTGACGGGGCCTTAAGCAGTGAATACCAGCTGGACACGTCACAGATGTGACGTACCTGAAGTACATATGGGGAGCATTCAAAAGCAAGAAAACTATTATTTTGGCATGTTTACATACATAGTAATACATATTCAACTGTAATTTAACACAGGTGAAGTGAGTTTATACCCGGGGGTGGTAGCCAGATTTGTAGAGGTGTACGTTGCGTCCTGCACCCGGACACTTCTCACCTCGAGGACACTTCATGGAGTACCTCCACACCCCAAGAGGGCGCCACACAAAGGCACGACTCCGAAAAAAGAGCTGTGCTGTTGGCAGAGCACCACTCACATAGCCAGGAGATTCTGGGGATAAAACCACATACGGTCTGATTTCATCACCTGTCTTTTCTTGAGCTGCCCAGTGATGTCCTTGTAGGTATGTACTGAGGTGAACAGCCCTCTGTCTACGTCCTCTTTCAGCCAGGATACGTCCACAGATGGGATGCCATTGGGGTCTTCCCACAGACGCACCCAACCCTCTAGCTCCACCTGGAACACACATATAAACGCATAACGACAGTTGGTTATTATTGTGTAAAAAGTTATGTTAAAACTAGAGCTGTGAAAAATAACGCGTTAACGCGTTATGATTAAATTACAGGATTAATGCGTACATTTTTTTTAACGCATTTAACTCATGCGCAGAATGAGCTTCCAATATACCCACAATTCCACTCAATCTGCACTAGTCGCCGTTTCTAATGCAGTGCAGCTGCTATCCAAACAAACAAACAACATGGATAATTCTGATAAACCTGAGGACTTTCTGGATGGGAAGTTCGTGTTCCAAAAAAACAAAGATGGAACATTCAATAAAACCACTCTGCGGGAACACGTTATCGTTTCACCGTAGCAAATGCGTTGGTCGGCGAGGGGAGTTCAAGTGGAATGCGCCAAACCACCCTCACTTAACAACGTAGGCCTCTGACTAAATCTGCCTGTGACAAGTTGACTAGCACTGTTGCCAAATGGATTGCAAAAAGGTGTAGACCGATTAATATTGTTGAGGACGAGGGGTTTACCGAAGTTTTGCGAATGGCATGACATAATAATGACAAAAATCCACGAGCTGTATGAAGCTGAAAAGGAAAATGACTTGGCTGCTACGAAACATGTGGCGCTGACAGGGGATCACTGGACCTCTGTGAGTAACCATAACTACCTGGGTGTAACTGCACATCTAATCACCAACGAATGGAAGTTAAAGTCGTTTACACTAACGTGCATGAAAACAGAAGAGAGGCATGTGCAGAACAGTTCCAAACTGTTGCAAGCAATTGGGCAATTGAAGACAAAACGACCACTAGGGCCTTTAGAGGCATTAGATTGTGTCATGGTGTGGGTAATGGTTGTTTGACAAAAAAGAGAAACATTTTCAACCATCCTATAAAAACAATGGCTAAGAAGCCCAAATAATTTCTGTTTGATTTAAAAAGAAATGAATAAAAAAGAAAACATGTTAAATGTATATATCCGTCTTTTGTCATAAATCCTTTTGTTCTCAGAAAAATATACAGAGAAAATTGGTAATTTGTGATTAATCATGATTAATCCACAGAAACCTGTGATTGATTTGATTAAAATTTGTAATCATTTCACAGCCCTAATTAAAATGCATTAAAAGGAAACTCCACCCTTTGCATTTATTAATTTGACAGAGCATATCAAGGAGAACAAAGTATTTTCTGATATCTGGTTGGGAGATTAGAAATGCATATTTCACTTTCACTGACAATGCATGAGGTTACAAAATGAGAGATCAGTCAATGGGTGCTTTGTATGACTGTATGCGAGTTTGTTTCTAAGCACAGAAATCACTCAGTTTTGACAGGACATATTTGTCATGTGACTCTCAGTACCCGTCCTCTTTCTCCCTCTATTTCAGTTTTATTTTGATTATATTTTTAGTGTGACCAACCTGTATATACATAGGTTCATACGATTGTGTTGTTGTGTATTGTATTGTATTTTTAAAAGAAGGTAAGAAAGTCAATTATATGACTGAGTGATAATGGACATTAAGCTATTTTGGAAATTATTTCCCTCTGCAATTCCATTATTCAGTGTGATTCATGTGTCTTAACATTGGAGTTCTTCTTCTTTAAAAAAAAAACTGAATAACATTGGGTTAATACCTCCTTAGAAGATACATTTTTTCTACCACAAATGTCCACTAGGTGGCAGCAGTACAATTAATAGCCGAACTTTGAACAGGTGGCCAAGGTTTGGTGTTAACGAAATGAAATACACCAAGATCATTATCATTATCATTATTATTAAAATGCAATTATCATTGATGTCTATGGAGCCCCCTTAACCATTGTCATGAGCATGTAAAGCAAACTGTTTTTAAACAGCACTAAATAATTTGTTAATAGTAATTGTCATAGGCGTTTTAGCCCATTAAGGGATTCACATTATTATTTTTTAGTGAGAGGACGTTATATACAGGAACACGCCCTCTCACTTACTCAGCAAGGAAGTAATTTGTCACTTGCATCCATTTCATCTAAAACGAAACTACTTGTGGACTGTCGCTTTTCCAACTTTGTGAAGAAATTCAGGCTGCCTTAGAAGAATGGCAGACGCAACTCCATATAACCAGGACCTTTTCACATGTCCGATTTGTTTGGATCTATTCAAGGATCCAGTAACTATTCTCTGTGGACACAGCTACTGTATGGCCTGCATTAAGGGCTGCTGGGATCAGGAAGATCAGAAGAGAGTTTACAGCTGCCCCCAGTGCAGACAGACTTTCTCTCCAAGACCAGTTTTGAACAAAAATAATATTGTTGCTGAACTTGTGGAGCAGACCAGGAAGACCAGAATCCATACTCCTTCTCTTGCTCACGGTTTTGCTGGACCTGGAGATGTGGAGTGTGACGTCTGCACTGGGAGACAACTCAAAGCTGTGAAGTCCTGTCTGGATTGTCTGTTGTCTTACTGTGAAACTCACTTCAAAGCCCACAATGATCTGAACCCAGGGAGAAAACACTCCGTGACTGAAGCCACTGGCCAGCTACAAGAGAGGATCTGCTCTCGACATAAGAAGATTTTTGAAATATTTTGTCGAACCGATCAGAGTTGTATCTGCTATCTGTGCACGATGGACGAACATAAAGGCCATGACACAGTCACTGCTACAGCAGAACGGACTGACAAACAGGTGAGTACCCCAGTTACACTTGTGTTCTTCTATTGTGTACGTATGTCCCTATTACACACACACATTCAACCTTGGTGAAATGCAATGATAGACATATAAATGCTAGAGTGCGCAGTAACCATACAGTGGTACTATGAGTAGAACACATAAGATAGTGCACTGCATGAAATAACATACATAACATGTTCTAAATAGCTCTTAATGTCTTTTGATGGTCTTATAATACTACATTTCAAACATAAAACATTATGATGAATTCAGGAATATTAGGACTACTTTTGCTGTCTCCAGTGTCTTTTTACCCTACAAATCCAGATATCTTAACACTGAAAAGTTTAGCTGCAAAGTGATATTCTGTTTGTGCAGGTTCTGGACCAGTTTTTAATCTTCAGTTTTGCTTTGCATTGACATTTATGTCATCTTCTGTTTCTCAAGAAACTTGCACAACATGTGAGCCCAGCATAACAATTTGTCATTTTGTTACACTGTGCCATTAAATCCCCCTTTATTTAGAAAAGAATGCTTCATAATGCTTCAAATCTACCCTTTTACGTACTATATGAAATTATTATCTTGAAGGATTAAGAGCTTATGAGGAAGTGTGGCTGTTTTTTAATCAACAGAAGCATTGCAGGGAGACCCAGAGTAAAATCCAGCAGAGAATCCAGGAGAGAGAGAAGAAGCTACAGGATCTGAGGAAGGCTGTGGAGACTCTCAAGGTGAGTACTGACCAGAGGAGAGGAGGACAGCTGGTTAGAGGTTTTAGCGGTCATGTGTTATTGTATTATCAAATCTGCAATGATGTGCTATGGCCAGATCACAGCTATAATGCTTTTTGTCAAGACAATCTGAGAATATTGCGAGAAGAAAATACAGATACAGAGAAATTCCAAAGACTGTTATAAATGGGGGGGGGGGGGGGGGGAGTGGGAAGTGCAATTCCAGCTTTGGCCAAATAATTCTTAGCACAGAGGGGCAGTGTTTGGCAGGATTGGGCCTTAAGTAACATCATCAAACGGAGCCAGTCTCACCACGAGTGAGTTTGCTCCTTCACTTACCTCTGTGGGTCTCCTGCCACCCTCCTCTTTGTGTGTCTCCTAACAGAGCTCTGCACAGACAGCAGTGGAAGACAGTGAGAGGATCTTCACTGAGATGATCCACTCCATTGAGAGAAGGTGCTCTGAGGTGAAAGAGCTGATCAGAGCTCAGGAGAAGGCTGAGGTGAGTCGGGCTGAAGGACTCCTGAAGCGACTGGAGCAGGAGATTGCTGAGCTGAAGAGGAGAGATGCTGAGCTGGAGCAGCTTTCACTCACAGAGGATCACATCCATTTCCTCAAGGTAACTGTTGATGGATAGCTATAGTTCAAAATATTGTAATCAATTTATAAATTAATTCAGTTCAGACACACAATGGTGTATTGTCTGTTTAATTTGTAGATATTATATTGAGTATCAACTCTTAGTAGCTACTTAATGCAGGGTCAATGTCTTCAGAAATAAGACATTTTAGAATTTTCACTCAAAGCATTTTTGGTCTTTTACTGAAGCCGTCTGACTGGGAAAAAAAACAATTTCGACTGTCTGTCTGTCTCTATTTCTTTATGTAGTCTTTCCAGTCCGTCAGTGACCCATGTCAGTCTAAAGACCTATCCTGCATCTCTGTGAACCAAGGCGTCTCTTTTGAGGCTGTGAAGAAATCTGTCTCCTCACTAAAGGGGCAGCTGGAGAATTTCTGCAAGGAGGAAGTCATGAAGATATCTGCAGCAGGTGAATCATGTTCCTGCTACATTACATTCTCATTATTTTCAATATGCCTGTGTCACCTAGGGGCACAGGGCCATAACAACATGGAACTACTTCAGTACTTCTGCCATTGGGTTTTATTGATGAACAGATCCAGATGTCTCATAGACCTGGGTCACCCTTTTAGTCATGTCGTTTTCAATGGAGATGAGTGTTCTTTAAAGGTGTGGCCTTTAAGGCCTCCTGAAGCAACAAGTTGTTTGGCTTGGATTTCTATGGCCTGATCAGAACCACTACGTTTGCACAGAGCCAGGACTGTGTGTGTACGAACACCAGAGGTTCTTTGAGCACACACACAAAATGGACAGCTATAGGACTGTGAGGAGCAGTTCACTGAATTTGACAAAAAGGCTATTGGATGAGAATGGCAGACCACACCTTTAAATGAGCGCATCTCCTTCTATTATCTGTGGGAGGGAGTGGGGTGGCCTTTAGGACTCAAGTAGCTGAAGACTCATTGTGTCACTGAAAAAGTGAAAAGAAAATACTATTGTATATCCTAACTGATGCATTTTAAAATGGGAACGATGCAATAGTGTTATTTTGTTATAATTTCATTCTTTCTGTATGAATAGTGACTCAAATCCTTGCCATTCTGACCGAACCGGTGACCAGAGAGGATTTTTTACAATGTGAGTTATCCAGACAAACACACACACACACCAACTGCTAAAGCAACATGCATATAGTCACACCTTTAAATGCACATAATAAATGTCAATACATTCTCAATCCATAAACACATACAGTATAGACACAAGTATACATACAAGCATATCATCTTACATGATGGAAATGACGCTCAGCAGAGACGATGTTTATAATGTTAGATAGCCAGACATTCACAATAAACATTTACACACACACACACACACAAACTGATTCGTCGATATAGTCACACCTTTGAGTACACGTAGAATAATGAACATGCCAATACAACCTGGAGCACATATAAGGACAAGCATACATGTACATAAATGCAACACTGAAGAACTTTACCACACATGGACATGCATATGAAGTCAGACACATAAACCTCTATTTACATCATTAACTTTTACGTTATTAACTATTACTATTAACTTTCATAAACCTTCATTAACGTATGATCCCCAGCCCCCACCCTCACACACCAACATTCACACACACATCAACAGAATCATATACACACAATCCACACTTGGAAATAAGCATACAAAGACAAACACATACAACACACACAAACACAACACACAAATCTGCCATTTTGTCTCCTCGTTAGATTTAAACCCGTCCTGTCTTCTTGTCCATCAGACTCCTGCCACTTCACACTAGATCCAAACACAGCACACAGAGTCCTCTATCTGTCTGAGGAGAACAGGAGGGTGGAGAGGAGAAAGCAGTTCCAGTCATATCCTGATCATCCAGAGAGATTTGATGGGTGGTCTCAGGTGCTGTGTAGAGAGGGTGTGTCTGGACGCTGCTACTGGGAAGTTGAGTGGAGTGGGGAGTGGGTTAATATATCAGTCTCATATAAAAGCATCAGCAGGAAAGGAGAGGGTGATGAGTGTAGGTTTGGATGTAATGATCAGTCCTGGAGTCTGGACCTCGACAGCAGCAGCTCCTCTTTCTGGCACAATAATAAACAGACTGATCTCCCTCTAGTGGCCAGCTCCAGAATAGGAGTGTATGTGGATCACAGGGCAGGAACTCTGGCCTTCTACAGCTTATCTGACACAATGACCCTCCTGCACAGAGTCCAGACCACATTCACTCACACACTCTACCCTGGGTATGAGCTACATATTGGATCATCAGTGAAGCTGTTGTGACAGACATACAGATCAATGCTGTTATCACATCTCTACACACAGCCATAAACACATCACATCTCATCACCACACATATAACACACCACACACATGTAAGGATCTGACAGCTGGGCCTGAGGGTCTCTGATCTTGGGGTGAACATCAGACCAATGTACACGTCTAATGTAAGGTTTACTATGAAACCAATCGTGTCATTTTTGTGTTGTGTCATTTTCATGAGCCTGTGTTAGTCAAATTAATTCATACATAAATGAATAGAATTGTAATAACAGAAATCCACTTTTGAGAAGGTTGATAGTCCCTCTTTTATTGTAAATAAGGCTGATGTAAGATCTACTATGAAGCTCATTAGCTCATTAGGTTTTGTTGACTAGAAGTAAATCTTTTATCCAATTTTTCACTCATCAAAAAAAAAACTTTTTCCAGGTGGTTCCCCTGGAAATGGCTGCCCCAATCACCAAAGACTTGCATACAAAATGAATGATATGCTTTGGGTCTCATATAATGGTTCATGTTACATTTGCATTTAAAAAAAAAAAAAAGCACACGATTGATACTGTACACGTTATTACTTAATATGCATCTAATAGAACATGTGAAAATGATAGAAGGCAAGATTATATGATGAGAACATCATAAGAAGACTCATGGAAGCAGTTGATTTTTTATATGTAAGTCTTTGAGAAACAACACTTTGATGTGGGGATGTGGCCGTGTGCATGCACTGTCTCTAGAGACCAGAACAGTCTACTGGACTGTAGAAGAGTCCATCTGAACCCAGATCAGAATCTTGAGATCATCTTTCTTCTGGGTGAGAGCTGAGATTGACACTAAGTAAGTGCAGGTGACTGGCGTTATGTAGTATCTAAACTTATGCCAAAAGAAGGTTGAACCTGAGATGTGATCATGTTGTGTAGCTGTTATGTGATCACAATCATGGTAGAGAAAACAGCCCCTCCACGATTTCTCTCTTTTTTTGTGTTTTCATTGGAATGACACATGTATAAACATTTGTGAGAAATTTTGCGATTTTTGTTTCTCTTTAGACCCCATTATTATATTTTTTTTATATTTTATTATTTTTATTGTAATGGTATTTTTATATTTCTTGTTTTTCTGTGTTCTTGTGTCTTGTGATTTTTTGAGAACTTAAATGGTAATTTCCCGTATACTAGAATGTTATTGAATTAAGTTAAAATAAAATACCATGCCTTGGTTTGAACCTTTGTACTCTTTTCCAAAAACACAAGTTCGTGTTAATATTCAGAACAGTAATCATGAGTAATTCTGTACTATTGTTAAAAAGAAAGCAGAACTGAAAACATGATTATTGAAAATCAGTTCATTTAACTGTTAATGAGATAACAGGTAGGGCTGAATAAAATGAAAAAACCCTGCATAATTAATCACAAACACACACTTTATTCCACATGAAAAAACCCTGCATAATTAATCATCATAAGTAGTCCCTTGTCTGTCTGGGTGAGCACTCAGTCCACTGGATGTGTACAATCAGATTATTAATTACAATTATTTTACAAAATTGTGCTAAAAGAGACATCACAATGGTTTTTTTTCTTCAATAATATATCCAAAGTAAGCAATAAAAACCCACAGGCACAACCAAAACATCCAGAATCACAGATCAAACCTTTAAAGTCATTCAATAACTACATCTTCCCTTTAAAGAGCAGAACAGGCTCCCCTCCAGTCCAGAGACAGAGGAACCTGAGTGTGGAGAGGAGGTGCATCACTTCCACCAGTGGCCTACAGGGGGCAGCAGCTGTGCTGGTGCTCTCTCTCCACAAGGTGGCAGAACAGATCCATGGATCATTGGTCATGGATCCATGGAGCATAGTCACCTTTGGTCTCTCTGCCTCACACACACAACCGCACACACCACACACACACACACACACACACAGACTTTGAATCAGAGAGTCTGGGGACTCTCACCTCTCAGCTTTTCCCATTCCCTCATCATCTGATTCACACAGAGACACAGAGAGACGAACTCAAACACACACACACACACATACAAACACACACACAAACAAAAGGAGAAAATGGTGTAAAGTTGATGTTCAGTGTGCCTCTTTCAGAATGTGAGTGTGTGTGTATTAGGGATGCAACGGTACATGGTATTATGTTGAACCATTCAGTACGCCCCCTACGGTTCAATACACAGACGTGAACGGTGGTGTTACGAAATGACTCTCATTTTCCTTCATTTCTAAAGCGTGCTTATTGCGCTGCAGACTGCATGCGCATTGAACATTCAGATCCACAGAACATCTCTGGAGCCTCACAGAACTTCCCTGGAACCTATCAGCTCTCTGTATTCAAATAGGAGCTGGAGAAGAGAGGGCAAACTATCAGCAAATCTGGAGCGGCACCGCTCCCTTTCAAATCCGCTGTGTGGGAACATTTTGGCTTCAGCTTTCAACACTATGACGAGGGCATGAAGACTGTAAACAAACAAAGTACAGTCTGCAAGCATCGCTTTAACACTGTTGGCTACTTGAGACTAGAAATACTTCCAACATGATGTCTCACTTACGTTGCCATCACCCGGCCGTATCCCAGGTAGAGCAAGGAGAGTCCACTCATTAGCCAAAACACAACTATCTCCCACTGATGCCTTCCAACAAAAGATCCATGGAGTCCGCATGGTCTCCTTAGGTCTCTTTTTCAGACACACACACACAAGTATAAGTATTGGAGACAGGGCCACATTTGATGCCCTAGGCAAGATTCACCCCTGGCGCCCCTTAGCTAATGTTACTGGGAGGAGAGAAAAGCAATAACAGACGTGTTGTTGGTGTAAGACATGGAAAAGAATAGGCACTACTTTATCACTGTTTAAAGACACCTGGATGATATTTCATATATTGAGTCATCACTGGTCACACTAACTGTTTTACAGCTAACACTGGTGCACAATGCAGGTGACGCCTTCACCTCCATGGATACCGGTGACTGTACCTGATGTTCAGCTCCTCCAGGGTGTTGTTTTCTCTCAGGGCCTCTCCGAGGGCCACGGCTCCATCCTTCCCCAGGCCGTTGTAGGACAGATCCAGCTTTCGCAGAAATATGTTTGCCTTGAGAATAGACATCACACTGCACGTCAAAAAAATGGGAAACAGAACATCCCCAGAACTTTGCAGCCGTCTGTTTATGCCAATAAACTTCACTGGCTTCAGTTGAGAAGATTTCTACTAGATTGCACTAATTAAAAATGTTTAATAAATATATATAATAAATAAAAGAATTAAAGGAACTTGACAATAACTCAATCAGCTGCTTATATGTATAAGCAACAACAAGCTCATAATGTTTGTTTAAATAACCAAAAGAAACAGCGTCATCCCACAGCTTTGGGATTGATGCCCTTGGGTGTCCCTTCCTATCTAGACTCCCGGCAGGATGGAGCGGTGGTTACCCCGAGGCCTTTAGCCAAGACTATGGCTCCTCTCTCTCGGATGCAGTTCCACGCCAGATTGAGGGACTTCATGCCCATGCTCTCAGCTACCGCATGCCCCAGGGTCTCCCCTGTGGAGGAAAAATGACAAGGACTAAACCCTCCTTCACCCTTTAAGTAGCAGTAAGGGGCTTGGGTCGAAAACTAGCAAGCTAACTACTGAAAAGGCATGCAAAAACCTTACAAACACCGACAACAGCACTGTTTGCACGGATAAAAAGCTTGCTAGCTAACTCATGTCTTTTGGAGATCTAGTTGGCGATGTAATGTAGAAGCTTTTTTACATTTCCATGGGGTGGTCCGACCTGGACCACAGATGTGCATAGTGCATAGACAAGGCAAACGGCATACAAAAATAAAAAAAGATCCACTGTTATCATTGAAATTGCAGAGGTTACATACATAATAGAGAATAGCATTTTGTAGAGGGTAAATATAATAAGACTTATTATATGTCATAGAGCCCAATAAAACTAGTTGGACATGGTGATCATGCTGTGGGAGTGCTGTATGTGTTTCATCACATCTGTTCATTTTCTGCCTTGTTATACTGCATTGATTGGATCTGCAGTAGTAGTAGTCTAAAATAATTTGATTATTCATTCAGAGATCTTGCAGAAGGTCTGAGCGTACATGGAGGAAGACCAAGCTACAGGTTCATGTTGATATTTTTAAGGAATATCTTTCAGTCTTTAATAAAGCAATAAATGCTAGGAAGGATCATTTCAACAATTCTAGGGTGCTCTTTTCAACACTCGACAGCCTTATAAATCCTGCACCCAAAGTAGACAATAGTCTCTTTTCCACCTCCAAATGTGAGGAATTTGCGAGATGCTTCAGAGATAAGATAACAAACATAGGATGAGTATTGCTCAGGAAATACCAAATGTCTTGTTTCATGATCCCCATTCACCATGCTGTAACAGTATGAGCTCTTTTGCACTGGCTGATACAGAAATGCTGAGCAAAGTAGTGTCACAACTGAAGTAGTTTACATGCCCTCTTGATCCCATTCCCACCACATTTTTTAAGACCATCGTGTCTAAGGATATTATAGCCATTGTTAACTGTTCCCTGCTTACAGGTATTCTCCCATCAAAACGTAAAAAACTGCCCTGGTGAGACCCCTCCTGAAGAAAAGTAATTTAGACTCTTCAGTCCTTCCCTTTCTAAATAAAATCCTGGAAAAGAATTGTCTTCAAACAGTTAAATAACTAGATGCTAACTTTGCCTTTGACACTTTCCAATCTGGCTTTCGTTCCCATCATAGCACAGAAACAGCATTAGTCAAGGTTGTATATGACCTCAGGATTAATGCTGACTCCAAAAAACAATCTGTCCTCACCCTTCTGGATCTGAGTTCAGCTTTTGACACTGTTATTCTTGTTAAGTCTTGTTATTAAAAGACTTGAAAATTGGGTTGGCCTCACCGGTCCAGTCCTCTAAAATGGCCGGGAATACTTTGTCGCCCTTGGAGACCACAGCTCAAAAAACATTTGTATGAACTGTAGGGTCCTTCAAGGATCCATTTTAGGGCCCTTACTTTTCAGTCTATACATGTTAGCCCTTGGTAGTGTCATAAGGAGGCACAACATCAATTATCATAGCTATGCAGATGACAGAAACCGAGGAAAAAGGAAATGGCTTTCCTTTCCCCCAAAGACACCAAACAGTAACATGAGATAGACAAACCATGCTGTTTGGTTCATCTCAGGTCAACCATTTGATCCTCAAGCTTCCTTTCTGTGTGTGTTTGCTGGTTACCTTTGCCTGGAAGCCTGGAGTTGCTTTGACTGGTTACCCAGAAGCCAAGCAGCTTCTATGGTCATTATTTGAAACTCCTTACTCTGCTGTTTTGCTTTTCAGGTTTTGATGAGAATGTGCAAGAAAAATGACTACCAGGTGGGTGATTGTAAGAAATGTTTTGACTAAAAAACTATAAAAACTCAAACTTGCAGTGAAGTCAATGATTACATACACTAATAAAGAGCCTGCCAATAACCACAGTACACTAATAAAGAGCCTGCTAATGATCACAGTACATTAATAAAGAGCCTGCCAATGATTACAGTACACTAATAAAGAGCCTGCCAATGATCACATAGACTAATAAAGAGCCTGCCAATGATCACATAGACTAATAAAGAGCCTGCCAATGATCACATACACTAATAAAGAGCCTGCCAATGATCACATAGACTAATAAAGAGCCTGCCAATGATCACATACACTAATAAAGAGCCTGTCAATGATCACAGTACACTAATAAAGAGCCTGCCAATGATCACAGTACATTAATAAAGAGTCGTCAATGATCACAGTACATTAATATAGAGCCTGCCAATGATTACAGTACACTAATAAAGAGCCTGCCAATGATCACATACACTAATAAAGAGCCTGCCAATGCTGGATTGGTCCTTGAGCGGCTGCTGTTGTAATACGATGTTTGAGCAGAATCACTTCCTGTCCCCAAGACCTTTTGGTCATGTGTGATGGACGTATTGCATGTTCTGCGGGAGTGAGAGGTCCTGTTATGACCCTGAATGTGTCTTCTGGTCTGCTCTCCTCCAGGAGGAGCTCTTGAGGGTAACATTCCCATTAGTGAGGTTCTGGTGCTTCTCAAGTCTTTCTTCTGTTTGGTTTTAACGATAAAGCAGAAGATACTACAGACAGACAGACAGACTGACTGACTGACTGACTGACTCACTCACTCACTCACTCACTCACTCACTCACTCACTCACTCACATGAAGTCTTCCTCTGGTAGCTGATGATGGCACTGCTGCAGCCAATCTCTCTAATCCACACATGCTTAGTGGAATAATGTCTGAGGGGAGCAGGGGACTTGAACCTGAGCTTTCTATGGGATGTGGAAAAAGATCAAATGCCCTTCACTAATGACCTTCACACCTGGCACACTTTTACCTTTTATCCCTCAGAAGACGTTATGTTCTGATAGCCACAAAAATAAGAGAAATAGAGATATAGAGATTCCTTGAGTCTCTGCTTAAGTTGTACCTCACTTGTCAGTTACTCTAGACACAGGTGTGTGCAAAAAGAATAATTGTAAATATCAGTGTAGACACAGACGTTCTATGTGTGTCACAGTGTAATGTCATGTGTTTGATCTGGCCATCTGACACAACAGTATGTAGAGTGCTGTACTAGTGAAACCAAGGGCATGTTACTGAGCTGGCATTCTTGTATTGGCTTTCCTGATAATACTGTGAGCGACATCGTTACAAATATTAAAAAAGGGCTCTAAATGCTGAGATAACTTTATCCTCCAATGAATTATAATATATTGTACACAGTTACCATGGACAATGTGAAAACAAAAACGGTGTGTTTCCAATAATAATCATTCTGTTTTGTCAGTGATGTCACTGAGGTAATACATTTGGTGCTTTATGGTCTGGTGATAACATATATATACAGTGGGGAAAATAAGTATTTGAACCCCTGCCCATTTCGCAAGTTTGACCACTTGCAAAGAAATGTGTGATCTATAATTGTAATAGTAGGTGTATTTTAACAGTGAGAAACAGAATATCAACAAAAAAATCCAGAAAACTGCATTTTATAACATTTATGACTTAATTTGCATTTAATGCAGAAAATAAGTAGTTGAACCCCTAGCAAAACATGACTTAGTACTTGGTGGAATAACCCTTGTTGGCAAGCACAGACGTCAGACTTTTCTTGTAGTTGGTCACCAGGTTTACACACATCTCAGGAGGGATTTTGGTCCACTCCTCTTTGCAGATCCTCTCCAAAGGTTGCGTTTTCAATGGGAGGGAATGAGGTTCAAGCCCAATATTCCACGTTACATGGCCCCATCCATAGTCCCCTCGATGCAGTGGAGTCGTCCTGTACCCTTGGCAGAGAAACAGCCCCAAAGCATAATGTTTCCACCTCCATGCTTGACGGTGGGGATGGTGTTCTTGGGGTCATATTCAGCATTCTTCCCCCTCCAAACGCGGCAAGTCGAGTTGATGCCAAAGAGCTTGATTTTGGTCTCATCTGACCACATCCTGTCTCCCAATCCTCCTTAGAATCATTTAAGTGTTCATTGGCAAACTTCAGACGGCCCTGTACATGTGCTTCCTTGAGCAGGGGGACCTTGCGAGTGCTGCAGTACTTCAAACCATTACGGCGTAGTGTGTTGCCAATGGTTTTCTTGGTGACTGTGGTCCCAGCTGCCTTGAGATCATTCACAAGCTCCCCCTGTGTAGTTCTGGGGTTATTCTGCACCTTTCGGATGATCACCGATACCGCACGAGGGGATATCTTGCATGGAGCCCCAGACCTAGAGCGATTGACAGTTGTTTGGTGTTGCTTCCATTAACGAATAATTGCACCAATAGTTGTCTGCTTCTCACCAAGCTGCTTGCCGATGGTTTTGTAACCCATTCCAGCCTTGTGCAGGTCTACAATCTTATCTCTGACGTCCTTGGTCAACTCTTTGGTCTTGCCCATGGTGGTGAGGTTGAAGGTGTGAAGTATGATTCTTTGGACAGGTTTCTTTTATACACGTCACCAGTTGAGATCAGGTGTACCTTGTTAGGCCTAATGAGGACTAATCTGTGTGCTTCTTGGGCACATAACTGGTCATTGGGAGCCAGAATTCTTGCTGTTTGCTTGGGGGTTCAAATACTTATTTTCTGCATCAAATACAAATAAAGTCATAAATGTTATAAAAGGCAGTTTTCTGGATTTGTTTGTTGATATTCTATTTCTCACTGTTAAAATACACCTACCATTACAATTATAGATCACACATTTCTTTGCAAGTGGCCAAACTTGCGAAATGGGCAGGGGTTCAAATACTTATTTTCCCCACTGTATATATATATATATATATATATACAGCACTGGCTGTACTAGAGAGGAACTGAATAGGAATTGTTTTACTTATGTTATTCAGCTCTCAGCTGTCAATGCTGGCGTGAGACAAGCCGTATGTAACACTATGCCCAATGTAGAAGTGAAGTGTTGGGTTCCCAGTCTGCGTTGATTCCTGTCGGGTCAAATCAAGTCACCAATCTGCTTTTCACGTCTCTCCAATTACAGCAACAAGTGCAGTTTTTAAATGAGTTCAGAGCCAGTAAGTAAACATTGAAGAGGGTCTGATGGAAAGTCTCTTTTGAAACCACAAAGATCAAAATGGTCAGTGTCAGCCATCCATCGCCTCCTGGCTTCACTGCATGAGAGCAACAATCTGCTTTTATATTGAAAAGTTGCAAGCGATTTCAGGCCCTGGACAGTTTTCAGCCATTTTGTAGAAATGAATTGCCTAATGGATGCACACAGAAGTCAGTAAAATGAAAGGATAGTGGCAGGAAAAGGTTAACAAGAGACAGAAAATATATGACACTGGCACTGGGCTTTAAAAATAATAGATTGGTCAGATAAAGTTGCTTCTGTTTTTGGGCTTGTTATTAGCTGAAAGTGCTTTGCACTGAGCGTGTCGATAAACAGCATTTGGTCAGCGTGGCGTGTCACATCCACAAGCCTGACGCCATTTTGAGAAGCTTTGCTGTTGCTGAGTCAAACCCTTTCCCTCTGGGTGGGCAGCCAAACAGTGGAAGACTTGCTGATGTGACACTCATGACAAAGTAAATGGACACCTGAAGAGATGTATTTACTTCTAAAATAATTTGAATACTTTACTTTAAGGCCCTGACATTCAGCTCATAGTGAAGTTCCTGTATTTCAGATAACAGCCAAACTGAAAACACAACCTGTCCAGCAAGTCACTTAATTAACAGGATATGCTGAATGAACATGTGGACACATATAGAGAATACTGTGGCTCTGATACTCTCTGTGACTAACACATCAGTACACAGAAACATTGCATGTTATGCCTGGCAAACACTACTGAGTAAATGAGGCCTATGACTTCAAGCCTGCTTAGGACCCCTGGGCAAGGGCAGCGCTATTGATTTTGGGCCCCATGGGAGAAGATCGTCTTGACCGGTCTCTCCAAACCTGCATGATGATGTATGTAGTACCTGTCTCCTCTCACGGCACCCATACACCTGGGATGTTTACATAACACCTTTAAGCCTCTAATCAAACACAAATGATAAAGTCCTGTGGCCCCAAAATAGAGGAACATACTATACTCCATACGCCCTGCGATTATCCATGAATGTCCATGAATGTTAATTGCAATTTGACTGAAATAAAGAAGAACGCTATATATCAAACATGCGGTGGAAATGTGGTGGAGGCCTTTCCTTGGCAACAGAAGATGTCATAACACCCAACTCATGCCATTGGTTCACTCATGAAAATGGCAAAGGATTAAAGGGACTTTCCAATTTAGTCTGGTATTTCCACATCTGTGCTTGTGGTTAGGTTTGGCAGACAGCCTGGCACTGTGGCTCTTGCCAGAATAAGGAAACAGATACACACATTGACATTTCATTTCAGTGAATTACATATACGTATATAGCCCCTCTCATCATCACTGTCCTGGATACTCATACATATCAATTAAATTCGATTTTATCTATATAGCGTCAAAACAGTAAAATTGTCTCACGACGCTCTACAGAGCCCAGAGCCACCTGCAGCCATTGAACATATTCATGATATATCTTGGGCCTTGAGTATATTAAGGTCTGTCAGCCTTAAACAAATATTAACCACAATTTCAGTCAGAAACTGCATGTTTTTGGTTGTGGTTGCTAAGCACAAGAAGATATCATGAGTTTCATCTCAGTGTACTCAACAGTTGCTAGTCGCATAGACACTCCCCCAGCTGTGCTTTGAAGTGAAATGTGAAACTACTGTATTATGTAACTTTCCCTTAAGCCAGCAGTATATCAACAGCCCTTAGTTATATGATTGTGTACATTTGGACAAGGACAGATTGGTAAAAGTGGTGGGATTCAGTGGAACACACAGTGGAAAACCGAGAAAAGTGTGATGCCATTATACCCTCATGTCTAAAGATTATAGAGTGTGGATCTTACCTTGTGTCTGTGATTATAGAACGCAGTATGTTACAATCAGGAGTCCTAAACTGTCCATGTTGTCAGGCTGAATAAATAAATCATATGGACTGCATTTTGCCTTCTAGTGGAAGACTTGCTGATGTGACACTCATGACAAAGTAAATGGACACCTGAAGAGATGTATTTACTTCTAAAATAATTCGAATGACATGATATTGAGTGCAGGCGCAAATACTTTAATACTAATACTTTACTTTAGGCCCTGACATTCAGCTCATAGTGAAGTTCCTGTATTTCAGATAACAGCCAAACTGAAAACACAACCTGTCCAGCAAGTCACTTAACAGGATGTGCTGAATGAACATGTGGACACATATCCAGAATACTGTGGCTCTGATACTCTCTGTGACTAACACATCAGTACACAGAAACATTGCATGCAATGCCTGGCAAACACTACTGAGTAAATGAGGCCTATGACTTCAAGCCTACTTAGAACCCCTGGGCAAGGGCAGCGCTATTGATTTTGGGCCCCATGGGAGAAGATCGTCTTGGTCCCCAAACCTGCATGATGATGTATGTAGTACCTGTCCCCTCTTACAGCACCCATACACCTGGGGTGTTTACATACACCTTTAAGCCTCTAGTCAGATACAAATGATAAAGTCCTGTGGCCCCAAAATAGAGGAATATACAGTACTTTACTCCATACGCCCTGCGATTATCCATGAATGTCCATGAATGTTAATTGCAATTTGACTGTAATAAAGAAGAACGCTATCAAACATGCGGTGGAAATGTGGTGGAGGCCTTTCCTTGGCAACAAAAGATGTCATAACACCCAACTCATGCCATTGGTTCACTCATGAAAATGGCAAAGGATTAAAGGGACTTTCCGATTTAGTATGGTATTTCCACATCTGTGCTTGTGGTTAGGTTTGGCAGACAGCCTGGCACTGTGGCTCTTGCCAGAATAAGGAAACAGATACACACATTGACATTTCATTTCAGTGAATTACATATATATAGCCCCTCTCATCATTGTCCTGGATACTCATACATATCAATTAAATTCGATTTTATCTATATAGCGTCAAAACAGTAAAATTGTCTCACGACGCTCTACAGAGCCCAGAGCCACCTGCAGCCATTGAACATATTCATGATATATATTGGGCCTTGAGTATATTAAGGTCTGTCAGCTTTAAACAAATATTAACCACAATTTCAGTCAAAAACTGCATGTTTTTGGTTGTGGTTGCTAAGCACAAGAAGATATCATGAGTTTCATCTCAGTGTACTCAACAGTTGCTAGTCGCATTGACACTCCCCCAGCTGTGCTTTGAAGTGAAATGTGAAACTATATGTAACTTTCCCTTAAGCCAGCAGAATATCAACAGCCCTTAGTTATATGATTGTGTACATTTGGACAAGGACAGATTGGTAAAAGTGGTGGGATTCAGTGGAACACATAGTGAAAAACCGAAAAAAGTGTGATGCCATTATACCCTCATGTCTAAAGATTATAGAGTGTGGATCTTACCTTGTGTCTGTGATTATAGAACGCAGTATGTTACAATCAGGAGTCCTAAACAGTCCATGTTGTCAGGCTGAATAAATAGATTCATATGAACTCTTTTAACTGCATTTTGCCTTCTCCCTCCACAAAGAACAAAGAACTTCCAGCTCAAATCCTTATCAGACAGTAATCAACCAAGTACTTCTAAACCTCAATACATACAATAGGTCTATACCACTATCTTTACATTCTCGTTAGAAAAACACTCTCAGCATTTAGCCAATACCACCAACAATTCTACCCAATATATATCACGCATGTATTTCACCAACAGGCACAATATCGTTTTTTTTTTTTTTTTTTTATATATATATTTTTTTTTAAACATAAAAACACAATGAGACAAATATCTACAAACATGTATGAGAACAACAACAAACAGTTGACAGACCACAACAGGGGATGGGGGAAGGGTGCAAGGATGACACCTTAAGACAGAAGACATGACATTAAGCAGAAATAAGTTAGTGACTATGATACATGAAACATGAGAGCCTATGAATACCCCAGCAGAGAAGCTGCGTGCTCCATGCTCAAAAATTCCTTATAGTCCCTCAGCCATGATTCCTTAGTGAAGCAGGCTGGTTTGCGTTTCTTCCGATTTAGAAGGATGAGTCTCTTCGTGGCCAAACAGCCCAATGTCCAGCGCTGAACAGCAGTCCTTCCAACAACATTATCCGGCTTAAGGCCCAGTAGGCATATGTTGGGACCAACTGGAAGGTTTACATTTAAAGACTCTGACATAAGTTTCGTATTCTTAAAATGTAAACAATCAGCCCACGTGTGAAACTCACAGCTTACCGCCAACCAGGAGCAATCGCCAAAACATATTACTCTGCTTTATTCAACCTTTCAATGAACTTATTTATGTAATAACTACTTTATACCTTTCTAGTTACAATGATGTATCTTACCTGATATATCTCTCTGCACTCTTTGCACTACTTTCCTCGTGGACATCAAAACTGTCACAATCAATGCACACTGTAATATAGGACCAGATCTATCCTGTATCTGTATACACCCCACTCCCCAGGGGCGGCGCCAGGGGGGGGCTAGGGGGTGCTCTAGCTCCCCCTGGATTAGCCATAGCACCCCCATAGCACCCCCAAGAAAATAATGGTTTATTTATTTTTGTTATTTAATTTCATTCTGCGTTATTTATTGTGTGATAATAATATTTAACTCACAAAAGAAAATAATAACAGATTGCAATTGTTTTAGACACAGAGCAATCATTCTGTCATTGCCTATGACCCAACTTTCACGTCGCACGCTTGAATGTTGACGTTACCGGACGGTTGAGGGAGAAAGCGAACTAGTGCGTGGTAGTTTCAAGTGAATGTCAACAATGCATCGGTTTTTGCTACCTAAATGTCCATGTTTGGAAGAACGACTAAGAAACAAGAGTGACGTAGAAGAAGAAGAAATGCCAGGGATATCTGGTGTGGATTTTTAAGGAGAGGAACGTTGTGGTCAAGGAGGTCAACCCTCCACCACTACTGAGGGTGCTAACCATGGTGCTAGCAGCATCAGTGGCATTAGCATGAACGCTCAGGATGGTCCGAGAAGACCAAAACTCCAGAAATATATCCACCTTGCATGTTTGGAGTCCAACAAAAGAGTTTTTGTAAAAGCTGGTTGGGACAGTTTGCGTGGTTGGAGTTCAATGCAACTAAAGTATTGTTTGCTGTGTAACATTAATGAAAGCTGTCTGATTTGTTGCATGCATTGATTGCCCTGTGTCGCTGAAGACTCGTTTTGGTTGATTAGCAACAAAGATGCCCTTTTTTGCCGAAGATTTTAACTTTTTCCTCTTTTTTGGATTCTTTTGAAGCCGTCTTAAAAAAATCTGAGACTCTTTAGCCTAAGACAAGCCGTCTGTCTGTGTGCTAGGCAACATAAGGTTCTATGTGATTACTGATGATTGTGAACTGAAATAATATATAGCCTACCTTTTTCACGCATTTCTGACTCTTTGACTGTTTTAGTTAATTCTATCTGCTATTCCAAGAATAATTTCACTCTATCTGACATGGTAGTGGTCACCTGTCGCCCAACTTTAATCCTCACTACCACAAGTGTTTTAAAGTAAGTTAGGTATTTGGGATTGCGGACTCTATAACATGCTGTATGCCTTTTGTCAGTGACCGTCGCAGATGTGCGCGTCTGTCGGAAGAAGCCTAGATAATAATAATACAATCGGTTTGTTAGGCGCTTTTCATGGACCCCAAAGACGCTTCAGAGAGCAAACATGTAAAGTTGTTGTAGTAGAGAACCATGGGACACATAGGCTATCATCCTCATTTCATAGCACCCTCACTAAAACACCGAGCTCCCCCATAGCACCTGCAGAAAAAAATGTCTGGCGCCGCCACTGCCACTCCCTGTGAACATGTTCTCCCTATGTTTATTGTTTTTTACTGTGATTTATGTATGTATGTTTGTGAGTTAAGTGTATAAGCTACTGGATGACCTAAATTTTCCTTGGGATTAATAAAGTATCCATCTATCTATCTATCTATCTACCTTATATATGCTTGGAGCGTCTTTCACCCTCTCTTCCGTTACCCACGTGTTTTGTGTCTCAGTTAAATGCCACTTTCAAAGTGAACTCACTCGTTTGTCGAGTGAATCCACCTCTGTTTAGCAAAAAGTGCACTCCACAAATCACTTGTTTAAAACACCTTACACATGTCCATCATTTAGTCAATCCTCCGTCCGCATTTCTCACCGTTCAGCACGCCCACACGACAACTGCTCACCCAAATTTTTAAGAAATGTACTACACAAAGGTACCCAACAAACACAACATACACGGTAAAAGGAACGATTCACTTGAATTACAACATTACATGCATTACAACACCAACACAATAGCATGCCCGCAACCATTTTTTCACAGTATGGTGAACTGGTCGCCAATTATGTTGCAGAAAAAGTGCAGCTCATTCCACATTTCGCAATCAGAAGACGAGAAGGCCAAACACGTGTATCTGCGGTTTTGTTTATTGAAAGGCTCTAGGCTTTCAATAGAAGATGTCCATGGATGATCTCACATTCTACTCTAAACCCCCAAAACCCTAATTCCCCTGTATGAATGGCGCGTTCATCTTTTAAAAGTTATTTAGTCACACCCATCTATCTTTTCTTTGGTTGACCCCTCGGCCAACTAGATTTAACCTCCGCTATCTGACTTTCCCTCAACCGAACGTGTTACCTGTTTTGGCACCACGCCCACTTTATCACAGACTGCCTGAATAACGCCATGTATACTCTCATAAAATAATCCATGTTCATCAACTATTACAAATATTCCTTCACTTGCTGATTCATAATGTTGGCAAATTACACACATCATGCATATGTCACAATTTTCTGGGTTTACAGAGTTGGTTTACAGTTTGTTTTCCTGTGCATTCACACATAAGCCCCTGTGCTCCCCAGTGTGATTTGTAATTAGGTCTCAGTCTGAGCTGTTGCCCATTAATAAGGGATGACAGTTTGTGTTGTGAATGCAGTTGGTGATTAAATGGTTAAACTGTCCCATGTTTCAGTTTGGGGGAGCCAGCTCTGCCAGTGTGAAGCAGAGAAGTGAGTTTTCTGATGTGACTCCCAAAAATTGTGATTTCTAGAGCAGGTTTGATACTTAACTGTAAATCAGACCCTGACACTGCAGCAAGCAAATTGCCTTTAATCTGAATTTGGTAATAATATAAATTTGGTAATAAACATCAGGTATCGTGATAGTTCTTAACACAGAGATGCTGTGCAACTGAGACATATAACAAAGCTAGGATTCATCTATTGCTTCTCTTTTCGGTGTCTGAAATGCAGTCTGTGTGTCTGTCCAAGTTTGACCTCTGTGGTAAAATGGACAGGGCTGTTTCTATGCGTTTCTGATGCTGCCCTGATAGAATATGGTGGGAATGACACTGATACCACGGGAGAGCACATACTGATCACATGTATGCCTTGTCAGTGCTTAGGGTCTCTTTGGTTTAATTGCATACTAAATAAATAACTATAATGCATATTGCACTAAGATATGAAAAATAATGTTTGTTGAAAATGATTTTCAATACTGTTGAGCGTCATTCAAAATATTTGAGTTGTATGAGACACCCTGCATTTGAACTGATAGTTCTATCCTAATAGATAAGACATGTTATCACCTTAACTGCTGCCTACTTGAAAATCTTAATTCTGATTGAAGTTTTGGAGTATGGAACCCTTATATCCCTTCCCTTTGCTTTGGTCTCAGAGTGTATGCAGCAGGAAAAAGCCACAAAGATACTTTGATCAAATCAAACGGTGAGAAACAGTGGGTGGTTTCATTATAAATAAATTAGTTAATGAAAATCTGATGGAAACAAATAGTGAGTTACATATATTGTTTGTCATTAACTTACTAAAGACTTGACAGAAAACCTAAACTGAAATTTGACAGGAGTGTTCTCCCGGACACAGATGATGCACTGAGAAACAGGATTTTCTGATTGGTTGTTGGTTGTTGGGTGAGTGCGTCTCAGCTGAGTTTCTCTGTAGTCTGAGAGAGTAATGTCTTCCCTGTGCTCTCACTGTCTGTTCAACACTGAGACCCCTGCATCCTGCATCGGTTCCTGCATCCAAAGATGACTTTAACATGGATGTTACTGGTCCTTACTGGGATTATCTGCACAGAGACTAAGAGTGAGTATATTGACTCTTTTAGTTCACTGGGGTTTTCACATTCAGAATGCTGATGAAAGAAAACACTTGTGAATTATATACTATGAGCAACAAGTTCAATACTGCATAGAAAATGTAAGCATGAGTTGTTCACACATAATCTCTATGTGTTACTGTTACTGCCTCTCCGCCCATCTCAAATGAAATTAAATGTGAGATTAAAGTCCTGTATGACTACAGTTCACCATGGATAGAACTTCAGTATATGATGGTAATAGGTGTAGGGAAATCATAGTGTGTATGCTGAGGATAGGCTGCAAAATATCACAACGAGATAATTTATTAATTAGTCCTAATAAACGTCCTTACTGATTTCAGGGTTGGTGAAGAGTTACTGAGATAAAATGAAAGAATATTTATTTGTATTTATATAAATACCTCTACTGAGTGTTATGTGGATGAAGTGTTCCTATCACATACACATATTTACATGTATTTCATCAGCTTGTGCAGGGGTTTTAAAACTGTGTGTTGTTGTGTGTTCCAGTTGTACACGTGGATATTAACCTGAGGGGGTGCTCAGACTCAGATGGAGAGCACATGTATGCACTGGATGGGGAAGAGATGGGCCACGCAGACTTCACCAAGGGCAAATTCGTTATGACAATGCCTGAGTTTGCTGATCCGTATACATATGAGGATAGCGTATATGAGTTTGCAGTTGCAGAACAGAAACTCTGCAAACAGAATATGCAAATATTCACAGAAGCATACAAAAGTCCAGCAGAAGCAGAGGGTAAGTCTAAATAACGTCACTGTAAATAACCACATGGAAGGATTATTGTTTTGGGTTGATTGCCTGCTTTGTATTTGCCTTATTGGTTTTTGATGTGTGCGTTAAATGATCATTTATTATTTGAAAAATGTATAGAGGCCTTATGCCACCTTTGGTCTTATATATACAGAGGACTTTTATTTTGTAAGGGTATCACAAATTTGTTTTATGTGCCACGGCTGAATATGAACCTGTCAGTACGCTACGGATCTCGTTAAAGACAGCTGCATATGCATAAGATTGAGAAATTGTATAGTTTAATGGACCTGTATGAGACTTACGGTGGTGTTTTACCAGTTTATTGAAGATACTGTTACAAAAGGAAGAAAATAAAAAGAGTAATTTCACCAGCAGTAAAAGTCTAATTGCCACTATATGTACGGGGATCCATTACAGTAAGAGCTTCACCTCCAGCTAACCTGCTGCATCGAATACCTGCAGACACAACATCCACAAATTACATACACAACTCATATATATCAACTCTGGAAACACAGACAAGACAATAAGACCATAGTGTGCATCCCATGTAATTCAAATTGAAAATGCTGCGGGGGTAATCTCAACGGGTCTGGTAGTAACAGATACAAGAATGGTAGGGAGTGTGCAATGGGGTAGTATAGCCAGTTAAGGGATAGACAGTGGGTTGCCAAGATGGGGATCTTCCCAAATAGTGAGCCTGCATCGATGTTTGAAAAAGGTGTTATAACTCGTTTATAATGGCTTATTAATGACCTATAAAGGGTTTACAACCTAAGTAATAACCTAATTATAAACCTTTTATAAACCTTTATAAGGGGAGCCTTATTCTAAAGTGGTACCCTAAGGTGTACATGTTATCAGCATTGATGAGCTCCATGGAACACTCTCTTTGACACCCCTCTCTCACTCTCTCTCTTTGACACCCCTCTCTCACTCTCTCTCTTTGACACCCCTCTCTCTCTCCGTGGAACACTCTCTCATATCTCTTTCTACTGCAGTAATAACTGAGTCTCACTGCATGCAAAAGGACTGGAAGACAGCTACGCTTAGTCTCTGCCACATTGTATGTTTCTCTTAAGTACACAGTGTGTGTGTTTATTATTGGACACTGATGATAAATCAGTGAGCGTTTGTTGCACAGTAATGTCTTCCTGTCAGGGGGGAAACCATCTCACTCTTTTATGTCGTCCCCAGCCCCCCCCATGAGCTCCATCTACCCCAGACATGAGGTGAAGGTGGGCACTGACAACACCCTCATCTGTCTCATAACTGGGTTCTACCCTCCCCGGCTCACCGTGAGGTGGACCAGGAACAACAAGAACGTGACCCAGGGAGTGAGCAGCAGTCAGCTCCGTGTGAATGTTAATGACTTCTCCTACAACCAGTTCTTCACCCTGAAGTTCACCCCTCAGGAGGGGGACATCTACACCTGCACTGTGGAGCACCAGGCACTGGAGGGGCCCATGACAAGAGAGTTTGGTAAAGCATCTCATATTGCTATGTCTCAACAGAGGCCTTTATGACAATTCAACAGTTGCACCATTCACCTGTCCCATACATTGGGCTCTACTGATGTAAAAGTAGTTGTAGTCTTTAGATTACGGATCATGATTCATATATATAAATATTGATTGTGTGTGTTCCTCAGATGTTGAGGTGTGTGTGTGTGTGCATCTCTGTCTTCCTCAGATGTTGAGGTGTCAGAGCCCAGTCTTGGTCCCTCAGTGTTCTGTGGAGTGGGTCTGACTCTGGGACTGCTGGGAGTGGCTACCGGAACGTTCTTCCTCGTCAAGGGAAACCAGTGCAACTGAAACTGCATTCTAATGTGGCTTCCTATTCATTCCCATCAGATGAATGAAATGTAGATAATGCAATCCTGACATTCCCTGTTTCTCTGCCTCAGCCTTTATGTTGAAAGTTTAATGGAAGAATGAAACTTCACAATAACCCCTCTGTAAATCACTGTGTGTGCTCCTATTTTTACTTTGGTTTACTGTTAAATGTTTCTGAACCCATGTTTATGAGGTTTTGATGGATTCTACTTTGGAGTTTCAATTAATATTCTGTGGATTAATCCTGAATTATGATGTTTCCATAAAACATATTGGCCTTGTTTCCCATACAGAGATTAAGCCTTGTCATAGACTAAATAATGTATTAAACCCAAATTTCCCAGACATGGATTAACATAGACTTGCCCTAGTCTTGATTTAAACAATCAGATTTCCAGAGGAAAGATCAGAGCTAATCCAGATGTAAATGAAGCCTTTATGGAACACGCAGCTCACAGCTCAATTAAAAGAGTGTGGGTTATACAGTATCTATTTACTTAGACCAGTATCAGAATAACTAGGTAAGACTATGGAGGTAGATGGATGCAACACAAGTTAAGATTTGAGTTTAAAAATAATTAGTACATTTATTAATAAGTTTGAATGGATATATAAAATGTATGATATAAATAACAATAAATAAAATAAATGGATTGAAATAAATAAAATGCAATAAAGTGCAAAGTGCAGTGCAATAAATAACAATATCAGATAACAAATCCTAAGTCTTATTCAGGTGCACCCTTATCTAACTAAATCTAACATGTTATACAATTACACAAATAATTCATAAAATATCAATGTTCGATTAAAAACATTCACAGTGTTCAAAGTCAAAGTATTCAACGGTACGTATCAATGGTAAATTCAAAGTGTTTGTTAAAAGTTCAGTTCGATGTTGTATCAAGCACAAATACCAAGTGTTCATTAAAGTGTTCTGTTCAATGTTGAATCAAATGTAAATTCAAAGAGTTCATTCAAGTTCAGTTCAATGTTGTATCAAGCATAAATACCAAGTGTTCATTAAAGTGTTCTGTTCAATGTTGTATGAAATGTAAATTCAAAGTGTTCATTCAAGTTCAGTTCAATGTTGTATCAAAGTAAATTCAAAGTGTTCAAAGTTCTGGGTCGTCAGCAATGAAAGGGATTCACGTAAGTCATAGTCAGTCAAAGTCAAGTCAATTTGTCCTACCACTATGAAGTGAGGAGGGAAAGGGAAAGTTGGAGGGTTCAGATCCTGGGTATCGTTACGGGAAGCTCGCCATCAAATGTCGTCCATTAAAAAAAACCTGACCTGTAAATTTACAAGCCACAAACAATCGTGTATCTCACTTTACTGAAATCAACAAATGAATAAAACAAAACAAGTAAGTTTGATCCTAGTTGGTTTATGTAATCATTACGGGTAGGTATGCTAACATTACGTCTGGTTTTGTTATGCTAAAGCAGCCGTAGCACTTTATCAACCTAGCTTGGCTTAGTAATGGTCAACGGTCAAAATAACTCACAAAGTAGGGCTGAACGATTAATTGCATTAGCGATTAAATCACGATATGATAATTGCGACTTTCTAACCGCAACATGCGCGATTACAACATGGTCTAAAAAAAAAAAAAAAAAAGATGGTAAATCTTGCACACAGTGTTTAAAAAGTGCATGCCTTGTGTTTATACTTACACTGACTTTGTTTAAATTACTTAAATGCACAGTGGCAAAGCCACCAATTTGTTGTTCTTGTTTCTGTAATGAGCAGTTAAATAAAAATGTTAAATGTGGGAAAGAATATTTTACACTAAAAGTATCTAATATTGTGTTGGTCATATTTAAATCATTCATTACATTTTGTTGGGAAAAAAAAGAGGAGACAATAAAAAAGAAATCGCAATTGACCGATCGCGAAACTCCTCCCTAGAACGGCCCTCATCCAATCATACCTTAGCAACCGCTACTAAGAGAAGAAGGTCCGACAACTTTGAGGTCTGAGCAGCATGGTGAAACAGTGTGCCTACGGGAGTTGTAGCTCTGATACAGAGATTAGAGGGATGCGTCATTTTCCCCCCGCATTTCCAAAGCCCAAAACACAGGAGGAAAGGTGCCGGCGGTGGATTACACAGTGTGGGAGACCCCACTCCCAACTCAATATACCAAAAAACACACATATGTCTGCTCCAAAGTAAATGAAGCTGCTTGCAGATAGCTATCTATCTAGCGAACTACGCTATCGCTAGTTATGATAACTAACTATCTAGTTGAGAGAACATCCCCAAACAGTTATGGTTCATGACAACTTGCATTATTACCACTACAAGTACATAACTAGTCTCTCCAACTAAAGTGTTAATGTTAAAATCAAAATGTTAATGTTACCGTCAAAATGTTAACGTTACGGTCTGTAAAATTGCACGCTGTTCTATCCTAGCTAGCGATAGCAAACGCCAGCATTGAACAGAACTTTTAACAAACACTTTGTATTTATGCTTGATACAACATTGAACAGAACTTTTATCTAACACTTTGTATTTATGCTGCTGGCGTTTGCTATCGCTAGCTAGGATAGAACAGCGTGCAATTTTACAGACCGTAACGTTAACATTTTGACGGTAACATTAACATTTAGATTTTAACATTAACACTTTAGTTGGAGAGACTAGCTCGAGCTTAACATACTGTATCAATGTTGAACAAAAAGCCATTATGAAGTTTTTTTTTATTTTAATCTTTGTAGCATTTTGTGAATGGGCAACCTACTCCTAAGTATCCCAAGGTATGCATAAGGCACAACCTGAGAGCATTAACCTGGTAGCATTAGCCATAGCATTACATCAGGATCATCATTTTACAAGCAAGTTATCACTACAGTGACTGTGAAATACTTTCAGCAACATGCACACACATCCCTTGAACAATAACGTTACTAGCAGCTATCTTGATCCACACTGGTACATTACTGTACTGTTCTCTAGATTGTCACCATCCTAGCTAGCTAGATATATAGATACCTCCAGAGTCTCTCGCCAGCGACGGAATAAATCATAAGAATAAATAATCGTTGTAGGTTATTAGCTAGCTTGAAATATTATATACAGATCTTACCCAGTGGTGAAATAACATGACTATTCTACAAGGCTGTGCTGGTTGCATTTAATGAAGAGGTCGTGGGGCTTCTCATTTTTTTCATTGAGACCTGTATGCGTTTGCTTCGATTATTGTTGTGTCCACTTCGTTGTTGATCTTAATATTTTGGATATATCCTTCCACTGCATATTGCAGTCCCTTTTGCCTTGATCTGGAGGATATCGTGGAGGTATTACTCCAAAAATCATCACTCACACTGACAGCTATAGCGCTTGTCCCCGTACTCGCCATGGCTTTTGGCTTGACAGTTCCGGGAATTGTGTCGGACGTAGCAACAGTAACTAAGGGGGCGGGGCCCTGGCGACCGGTCAATTGCAATATTGGGGGAAGAAATCGCAATTAGATTATTTTCCCAAATCGTTCAGCCCTAAGCCCGAAGCCAGCATTCCGTTACCGTTGCGTTGCTGTTGAGTTATTTGTAATTCTTTATGTTCTGGGTATCTATGGCCATAAATACATCTGCATTAGTGTTTATTTATTTTTGTATCTAATCGTTTTCTTATCGTACAGTTCGTTTAGTTTGATAATTGCCTTCAATCCATTTGTTCAATATTCAGGCATTTTCATTTTCTCCGGTTAGGTTTTGTGTGTTGTGGGTCTTCTTTGGGGTTCTATATCAAATGTTTAAGTTATTCAATTATTCAAACTGAAAGTGTTCATAATAATTATTTACCTCTTATCTTCTTGTTAAATCCTCTACTCGTTTTTTCCACTCGTTCCACTTTATCGTTGCTAGTGTCTGTCTGAGTTTGGTCTAACTTGGTTGCCACGGTAACGAACTGAGCGCAGCTCTGATTGGTGGTTTAGGTTCTGAGGGTTCTAGGGGTATTACCCCTTTGTTGTCTGGGCTACATTTAAATAAACCTGGCCAGAGTTTGTATTACATCCTCACCTTCCTTATCACCATGGTGATGATCTGACTAGTCCTTGATTACCCAAGTGTGAGACTAGAAATAATTGATCTAAAGTTAAGCAACGTCTCAGAAAGTAATTTGTTTAGTGTGGATTAATTTAAGTAGAATTAGCCTTGTCCTGGGTTAATTTAAACCCTGAGCGGGACACCAGGCCATTATGAAATGTTATGTGTGATTTGAGTCTGGAAGAAAATAAGGCCAGTAAAGGTATAACTATATGAACAGTTTACTGAAGACATAAATCAGTGACTATATTTGAAATTATGACCTATCAAAAGGGAGCATACATACTGGTGATATTACTGGAATACTTTCCCTTTGCTCTAAAATGTCCCTACTAAATGTATAAATGCACATGCTAACATTTACAGTACATGTTGTGCATGTAAACATGACTCAGCATGACATTTAGACCATAACCTCTATAACCTACCAATGTGTCTCTGTGTTAGAATTAAATACTAGGGACAAAGAGGCAGAAGTGGAAATTAATAAGGAGGAAAAGATGATAAATAAGAAAAGCTGGTGAATGCAAGTCAAAAAGCACATGAAACCAGCAGGTAGACAAACACTTGGGTTATTAATAACAAATAGTAAATTGCTTCATGAAATATCTAATGTTATAGCAACTGCAGGTCAGTATAAGTCAAGATAAATAGGCTACAACAGTGAGTGGTAAGTTTATGTTACAGCTTTTTACGATTGCATGAACACTTAAATCAAATTATCAAAACCTTACACTCTGTGACGGTCGTGGTGCAACCGCACATGAACTGCGCACTTCTGCCCCACGTCTGCGACCACTAGCGCACCCAACAGACATGGTTTGCACACACACGCACACACAAACACTCATACCACTGATTACAATTGGATCCTACCCCAGTGAAACTGGCAGGGGGGACACCCAAAATGGTCTGGGCCACACCACTTGGATAAGGTTAACAAACCTTTAAAACATAATTTATTTATGACATAGTTATTTATTTGATTGATGATTGCAGTGGCGATTTTAGCCTGAAATTTCTGGTGGGGCAATTTTGTATGACGTCATGTCACCGTCACAAAAATAGAGGTAGCTGATTATTATAAGCAGTAGGCCTATATAGACCAGTAAGATATGCTATGGGCTGCATTTTGAGTGCCAGCAGGGAGCAGAAATCCTATTTCAAATACATTTCACATGCTTCAGCGCGACACAAAGATGTTGCCTATAATACAGCATTAAAGTAAAATGATTGCAACAAAGTAAAAAGATTAGACAGACACATAGCTCAAATAACTTGCATGATTTATTAATCTTGTGGCACACGTGTGGCATACAATATGAAGCAAAAGGCACAACTGAAACAAATAACAGCAACAAAACATGCTGCTAAATGAACGAAACTTTGTTCTTGCAGATTGCATTGATACATCCATCAGACAGTAGTGTCTTTGCAGCCTGGTGTCGCCCTGGCACATCGTCTCAAAGTTCGCACTTTCCACAGAGCTTTATACACGATATCAGCCACCCCAGTACAGTGTTAATTTCGTTGACGAAAACTATGACGAAAAATATTCGTTAACGACCTTTTTCCCGTGACTAAGACGTGACGAAAACGGATCTTTATAAATAAAAACTATGACTAAATCTATTTTAACTTTCGTTGACGAGACGAGACGAAATGTTGGTGGTTGACTAAGTCACAATTGTTTTTTTTTTCCTAAACTTGTATGCACATCATTGGTGAATGTTGCCCGGTCCTGTATCTATCCCTCCTCCACTCTCTGAGATGGCCAGACATGCAAGTGACGCCCTATGGCTGAACGTTATGATGGCTGAAGTTCAAGCACTCGGTACTGGAAGACAAATAAGAATAGATATCTGGACAGTCTTTAATTATAACTGGCATAAATGGCAGGGTTGTCTTGTGCGCTTTCAGGTGCCTCTTGTTGTGTTCTTCCCACCTATTTTGAAGCCACAAGGTTTCTCTCCGGTTATTGCGGTGCATTGTGTTTTATTTTCTGTCAAGTGTAGTAAACACATTGCAGAATGGACTATAGGACAGGCCACGCATGACAATAATCAAGAAAAAATAAATGGATATGTGATTGGTTTACATTTACATTTAGTCATTTAGCAGACGCTTTTGTCCAAAGCGACGTACAAGGGAGAGAATATTCAAGCTACGAGCAATAGAACCTGGTGTAACAATAAATAAATACTACTTTACATTAGAAATATAACAAAATGAAATAAAAAGAAAGAAAGAGTGCAGAAGTGTAACTGCTGTAATTGCAAGTTACGCACTAGTCGAAGTGCCAGTTAGGACAGGAAGTGCTCTCTGAAGAGTTGGGTCTTCAAAAGCGTCTTAAAGGTAGAGAGGGACGCCCCTGCTCTGGTAGTGCTGGGTAGTTCATTCCACCAACGTGGAACTACAAATGAGAATAGTCTGGACTGCCGTACTTGCACAGACGGCAGTGCCAAACGACGCTCACTAGAAGAGCGCAGCATCCTGGGTGTAACATTTGCCCTTACAAGAGCATTTAGGTAGGTGGGAGCAGAACCATCGAGCACTCTGTAGGCAAGCATAAGTGACTTGAACTTAATGCGAGCAGCTACCGGCAGCCAGTGGAGCTCAATGAGTAGCGGGGTGACGTGTGCCCTCTTCGGTTGGTTGAACACCAGACGCGCCGCCGCGTTCTGGATCATTTGTAGTGGTTTCACCACGCAAGCCGGCAGGCCCGTTAGGAGGGCGTTGCAGTAATCAAGGCGTGAATTCACCAAGGTTTGCACCAGCAGCTGGGTGGCATACTGGGTTAGGTACGGCCTGATTTTGCGGATGTTGAATAGCGCAAAGCGGCAGGACCTAGAGACAGAGGCAATGTGGTCCGTGAAAGTCAGTTGGTCATCAATAATGACCCCAAGGTTTCTTGCTGTTTTGGATGGAACAAGAGACAAGGAGTCAATATTGATGCTGATGTTGTGGTGGATGGCCTGTTTGGCTGGAAAGACCATCAGTTCCGTTTTGGCCAGGTTCAGCTGAAGGTGGTGGTTTTTCATCCATGTGGATATATCAGCAAGACAGTCCGAGATCCGCGCCGAGACAGTGGTGTCCTCAGGAGGGAAAGACAGAAACAGTTGAGTATCATCGGCATAGCAATGATACCTTATCTATTTATGCAATTGTTATTATCATTAGCACTACTTTCAACTCTCAAACTATCCGTCTAGCTAAATACTGTATGTTGGTTATCAGATTGCACAGCAATTCATATGGAGGATATGTGGTTGATTTAACTAAGGCCAGGTAGGCATAGTAGTTGTATTGTGTTATCAGATCATTTGAATCTTCAAAATCTAGACTTGATATTCTCTTATATTTTAATGATAATACTGTTAATTAAGTATTGCCTTAAAATTATTATTTACATTGAATTCATTGGAATTCAGCTGTAGGCATATACTAGGAGATCTGTATCTTAGAGACTAATTGCATCCACAGTTTAAGTACTGCAAGCTTGACTATTATGCAGTTGTAGACACAACACAAGGGGTCCCCGGGCCTGAGAAGGGATGGAAAGGAGTTTAATGTGACTATAAGATGGACTTAACTTTTAGTTTAATGTGACTAAAACTAGACTAAAATGTAATGAGACTTCGTCGACTAAAACTAGACTAAAATGTTCTGAGTTTTCGTCGACGAAAACTAGACTAAAACTAAGCAGGATAAAAATGACTAAAAGTGACTAAAACTAATATGCATTTTCGTCTAAAGACTAAGACTAAATCTAAAATAGCTGCCAAAATGAACACTGGCCCCAGTACATAACGATTCTCCTCCGTCTGTTTGTTGTGTTCTAAAATGTTCCGCTGATATGCACTATCTAGCTGTGCCATGATGTTTACCTGCCCCAATAGCCCCAATTGCAGGGCGCAATTGATTATGGGGTTTACAGCTTTCGTGTTTCCCTGTTCTTTCTGCCAGATGCTTCAGGTCTTTGAATCCATCCGTTGTCCGAACTGAGTCTGCATTAGTACCAATTCCAAAAAGAAGGCATGGGAAATAGAACAGTGCTCGTTTTGATGTGCTAGCTGTTAGCCATGTCTTTCTGACATACCATTCCGTCTTGAAAGTTCGAGTCGCTTTCTGACCAGGCTGCAGCAAGATCAAGTCGTCTGGTCAGTGTGGTCCCACACGTTTGATTTCTATTTTTTCTTCCAGCGGCAATGTACTAAATTGCACCCTAAACAAATAATCTACGTTATTCATTGTATGAATTAAAAAACACTTCCAAAATAGTCGAAATCTAGTGATAGCTAACTAGCAGTGCTGTTACTGGCATTGATCTGATTATGTTTTTTTTTTCTTAGTCACAGGGTACAGGTCTCGCGGTTTTCGCATTATTCCAGTCTAGTTGCCAGGCAGATTTCGTGGGGCACATCTGAAAGTGCCCCACCGGTCAATGTTAACTTTGGCCTGTGTGGTTCACGCTCATTGGTGTTTCCATGGTAACGGTGGGGCAGCGTGGGCCGTTACCCCACCGGAAAGGGAGGGACAGCGGAGAGCAGCATTTCACAGAGCAAGCACACAGACAGAAAAACACACGAATCAAATTACTCCAAAACAAGACTATAATGCTTGTGAGTCAAGTTTATTCACACACATATTCACGCTACTTTGCATAAAAAAAATATATATATATTTTTTGCCGCGAAGTACGAATGTATTGAGCTTTCTGCACAACAGCGTCATCTGGATCTGGTGGGGCTGATTGAGAAGAGCAAATATCGGTTCGTCAACGGCTCATCCGCCTCCAAATCATGTGGTTAATTTCAACCAGGCTAAACTTATCAGGGCAATTGCGCGTGCACGTTCTACTTCAAAAGGCAGGAAAGGTCGATCACCAAAACAATGATTTTCTAACGGTATAATGGTTCTAAACTCAAAGAAAAGGGCTCTTTTTTCTCCGCTGGCGAGCAGGAGATGAACATGAACGCTTATGAAGAATACAAGACCATAATCATGGCAAAATTCAACACCGCCACCGCTGTAAGAGCAAGGTGTGTTGGGATGTTTATAGGGTGATATCTATGTATGAATACCTGACGGCAAGTGTGAACTGGTACAAAGGATACCGCCACCGGTTCGTAACTGCAAGATTGCTAGTTCGAAACCCCTCACTTCCTTCCTCGTTGTAGTTTTACATTTCCTTGTAAGTCGCTTTGAATAAAAGCGTCTGTTAAATGACTAAATGTATTAATAACAAATGCAATAAATTGAAGCAGTGAAAATAAATTGTCTGTATTTCTCTCTATTCTTATCATGAGTCCACCTTAATCATTTTCTACAATAATGATATGCTATGGTGTACTAATAACACTCATATAATTATGAGTGCTTTGTTCTCCGCATCACCGACACTACAAAAATGTACCACTTGCAAAAAATGCCAAGACAGTCAATGTTCGACTGTGGTGTTTGCATTAAATGACTCGAGAAGGTCTTGTAAATTAATTATTCCTTGTCGGCTGATGGAATAATGGATCTTGGCGATCCCAAAGAACTCTCTCCCTACGCTAATCTTACTATCTAATATCAGTCCTTGGTCAATGGGATCCCTCCTTTTTCCGGGGGTGTGGCAAGTTTATCCAGCTACACTTAAGTTAGCCTGCGCTGGAGCAGGTTAGTGCTAATTGATATGTTACTATGGTGATTTATCGAAAGTTGCTTCCACGAACCAAAAAGAGGGGCGTTTTTTATCTTAGCCTGAAAATTTGCTCGCTAAACCGCTTAGCGAGCTACGACGAATACCCCCCAGGTAGTCTAGTCTTGTCAGGTATGTGTTTCACTGTAGACCATTTTTACTGCTGATTATTTACCTCTACCCCATTTAGAGGCTTAGCATGTATTTTTAATAGAGCTTGTACTGCTGCATGTTGTCCTCTACCCCATTTAGAGGCTGAGCAGGTTATATTCCTGGAGACTGTTGCTTTTTGTCCTCTGCCTATTGAGAGGCTTAGCAGTTATCCAGAATATTGGATACGGAATAAACCTTTATATTTGAACCCTCACTCGGTCTCTGAGCTTTTCGGGCCAAACCCACACATGTTGACGGCAACCGAGGCTTGGTCCGTCACACACTCAAGGAGCAAAACATCGGCCCAGATTTGCACATGTCAACCTACAAAACACCTCAGATCCTTTGCAAAATGAAATACTAGTAAAAACTATACACTAATTTTTCAAAACCATATTTTATTACCATATGAAACACACGTTGCATATGACTTAATTCTGTTTGTACCAGTTACACACCGCTGTTGAAAACCTAAAACACTTTTAGCAATTCTACTTCTCAGTGATCACCAAATATGTAATGTAAAGTCAGTTAAATGGTAATATAAACAAACGACGACGATAATAATCCAAAATACAACGACCAATCCAAAACCAACGATCCAAAGCCAATCTCTATCCAACGATAACCAAACGCCGGGAATCCAACGCTCTCTCATCTGCTGGCTGATAAGGGCTTTTGTAGCCCATCCAATCAAGGATACACCTGTTTGCAATCACCTGTTGTTTGGACAGAGACAGAACAGGCATGCAAATATCATGGGGCGGGGCCTGATCACAGTGTCACAGGGTGAATAGGTAGTGAGTTGGGCCCTCGTGATTGGGACTAGGAGGCAGTGACAGCTGGGCAGATCGGCGACGACGGGGCTATACACACCGCAACTGGAGCTAAGCTCCAAACAGTAAGGAACGTGTCCCATTCTACTTCGCTACTGTCCACACTGAAGGCTGTGCACTCCTCAGGCTTCTCTGCTGTGCCGTTCACCGGATCTACTGCCGGATTCTTTCTTCCCTGGTCGCTGACACTGAGCAGTGGGTGACGTCACCAGGACCATGCCTAGCAGAGGGAAGTGGCATTGCGGGGAGCCACTAATGGATTTTTTATTTATTTATTTTTTGGGGGGGGATTCGAGGGTCGATCCCCACTTTTTGAACTTTCTTGTTGTCTGTCTTTTGTGTGTGTGTCTCCTTGCCCCTCCTGTATTTCCATCGCCATTGGGCAGACCCTCCAGGAAGTTGCGATGTTGCGATCGCACCAATTCACGCAAATTCAACGATTCCCCGTGAATTCAGCGCGACGTTGCAATTTTAACACATCACCACAACTTTCCCGCAAATTTGACAAATCATTGTCGTCTCCCACAACTTTATCCCTTCCGCTACTCCAAGGGCGGAAATTCTGCCCTGTGGACACTAGCAGAGTTCTAATCCGTTGTAAACAATGAGAATGGCTACACCAGACATGTATATTGAACACAGCCCATGTCCACACTGAAGATTCCGAAATAGATCTGGCTTCAATTTTTTATAATTTTCCGCAAGGTGTGCTTGGCCCTTTTTACATAGAGTCTGATAATAGATCTATGAAATGTAATGAACATTATTTATTTTGCTGTGAATAATGAAGGAAGCAATACATCCGATTATTTCCCAAACCCTCGAGAGCTGTTGCTATGGAGATTTAACATTACTTTTGGATTGAAGATAAGGTAGCAGCTAGTGTAGAAGAATGGATTACTTGAAATTGGACGACTTTAAATTAATATATGAAATTGAACAACATAAACACCTGTACGGATAAAATAAATCAACAAGGATAGCAAAACAGATTGATAAGCATTGTTCTGGCTCCGCCAGCGAACGTTCGATTGTTGGGAAGGAGTTCAAAAAACAAGAAATAACAAAGACCGTTAAATCATAATTCGGTCATAATTCGGCAGTTAGAAAACTAATATCAAAAGTTTGCTTATGTGTTTGTTAACGACTCCCTCGTTTGCTCTTTAAAAGGCATTTTTCTGTAAGTATAGATATATTACTTAAATGTTCAGGAAATGTCAATCACTAATAGATAGGCTACTAGTTAATGTAAATACATTGTTTCATTGTATATTTATTGGATACACTGATGTTGCTAGTCATCGCTATGCCGTTAGCTAATAGGTTACTTGATACTTTTGTACTATGTTTTGTATTACGATGTTGTAATCGATCGTAATTATTATTGTAATTGTAATCGTATTTGTACATATCTGTATTGCAGTTTCACACCATTACCAAGATAAACTTCACCCTCGGTGATCAAGATTGTTTTGTGTCGGTGTTTAACTTACTGAATAACTGACTAAGGAGCTCAGTGAGGCCAGTACAGTGAAAAGAAAAGACTTGAGAGAGCTGCGGATGAACAGACTGCATTGTCACGCACGGTTTCCCGACAGACACTACAACTGCAACATCGTAAGGGAGCGTTGAGGTAAAACACATCCACTTCAGACATGGATAAAAAACATATAGCCAGATCTTCAACATCGCATTCTAGCAGATCTTCAACCACATCAGGCGTCGCTATGGCAGCTGCCACAGCACGCGCCAAAGCTGAAGCTGCCCAGGCTAGAGCATCTTTTTCATTAAGAGAAATCGAGATGAAGATAGAAAAACCTCGTCTGGAAGCATCACTTGAAGCTCTAGAAAAAGAGAGAGAGGCAGAGGCCGCTCTGGCCGAAGCAGCGGTAATGGAGGCTGCAGCCGCAGACTTTGGTGCTACATATGAGCATAGACCACAGCTGTCGTCTTCACAGAGTACACAACAGCGCACTGAAGAGTATGTGATTAGGCAAATCCACCTCAGTAGCGAAAGACATTCAGTTAAAGCATCAATTCAAAATGATGAGTATGCAGCACATAACTATGCATCTGTATGCGAGAAGCAGGACAATACATCTCCAGTTCAGCAACCGTCTAGGCCTCCTGCAAGTAGTAACACTCATGCCAACAGTGGTCCTGTGGACGAACAGAGCTGCCCTCTAACCTTTAACAGCCATGGTAAAGGCTTACCTGCTTACACACCGCAGTCTAATGGTCATGGCCCTTATGCACCCGGGGTTTCGCACCACTCTAGTGATACAGCCGCATTTGACCTAGCGAAATATCTGGCACGGAGCCAGCTGGTGTCATCAGGACTTACTAGGTTCGATGACAAACCTGAGAACTATTTATCCTGGAAACTGTCACTTGTTAACACCATTGAGAACCTAGATCTTAAAGCAGGAGAAGAGATGGATCTATTAATCAGATGGCTAGGAGCAGAGTCTGCTGAACATGCACGTCGCATTAAGTCAGTAAATGTGAGAAATCCATCTGCAGGGCTGTATCTCATTTGGGAGAGGTTGGATGAGATGTATGGGTCACCAGAAGCCATAGAGGGCGCTCTTTTCACAAAACTGGAAAAATTCCCCAGAATAGCGCCCAAGGAACACAGTAGGCTCAGAGAACTTTCTGATTTACTATCTGAGATTGAGTCAGCCAAACGAGAAGGATACCTACCAGGGCTCGCCTATCTTGACACGGCGAGGGGTATTAACCCGGTAATGGAAAAACTACCATATGGGCTCCAGGACAAGTGGATGATGGAGGGGTCACGCTATAAACAAGAACATAGAGTACCCTTTCCACCATTTTACTTCTTCTCAGAGTTTGTGCGCAGGCAAGCAAAGGCACGCAATGATCCCAGTTTTAATCTCAACTCTTTCTCCTCTAATGCTGCTAATAGACAGGACAGGTTCACCGACAGTAATAATAATGGCCGCAGAACAGTCTCTGTACATAAAACAGACATACATTCTTCTTCCTCTTACAACATGCACTCTGCTGAAGACCCAGACAAGCAGTGCCCTATACATCATAAACCACACGCCCTAAAAAGGTGCAGAGGCTTCAGAGAAATGCCTATTGATGAAAGAAAAAGAATATTAAAGGATCACAACATCTGCTTCAAGTGCTGCGCATCAACCAAGCATGTAGCCCGGTGCTGTGAAGTGACACTCAAATGTGCTTAATGTAGCAGTGACAGGCATCCAACAGCCCTGCACCCGGGTCCAGCTCCATGGGTCTCCAAGTCCTTTCCTCCCTCTACAGAGCATGGCGGGGAGAGAGAAGAAGACCCAGAATCTGCTGTTGTGTCTTATTGTACTGAAGTGTGTGGGGAAGGCTTCAGTGGCAAATCATGTTCCAAGATATGCCTTGTAACTGTCTATCCAGCTGGGAACCGCAACAAAGGCAAGACGATGTATGCTATGCTGGATGACCAAAGCAACAGGTCACTAGCCCGCTCAGAGTTTTTTGATATGTTCAGTGTCGATGGCCCCACATTCATGTACACACTAAAAACCTGCTCTGGTGTAGGTGAAGCAGCTGGCCGCCGAGCTACAGGCTATATCATTGAATCTGCAGATGGTACTATTAGTCTCTCCCTACCTTCACTCTTAGAATGCAACATGATACCAAACAATAGAGATGAAATTCCCACTCCAGCCGCTGCGGATGGCCACCACCACCTCAAACCTATAGCCCATGAAATACCACAACTAGATTCGAATGCTAAGATCCTGCTGCTGCTGGGAAGGGACATATTAAGAGTGCACAAAGTGCGTAGACAAATCAGCGGACCTCATGAAGCCGCATACGCACAAAAGCTGGATCTAGGATGGGTAATCGTCGGTGATGTGTGTCTGGGGAGCACGCACAGACCGTCTGAAGTTACTTGCACAAAGACCTACATCCTCGAGAGCGGCAGGCCAAGCCACTTGACAGTCAAAGAGAAACTCTGTCACTCTAATCAGCTACAGCCTCTCAGCTACACCCCAAACGAAAAATTCCAATGCACAAAAGGTGAAAACCTGGGCATATCAGTCTTCTGTCAAACCAAAAATGACAACAAGCTTGCACCATCAATGGAAGACCTCTTATTCCTTGACGCAATGGAAAATGAATTCTTTCAAGACTCCACAAACAGCTGGGTGGCGCCGCTTCCATACCGCCAGCCACGGAAAAGACTGCCAAACAACCGTCGATATGCCATGGGTCGCCTTAAGTCTTTACATCGCACCCTCGACAAAAATCCAGAGAAGAAATCTCATTTCATGGACTTCATGCAGAAAATGCTAGACAGCCAGCATGCAGAAGTCGCCCCACCAACACAGGAGGGCAAGGAGTATTGGTATCTTCCTTTTTTCGGAGTCTACCACCCACAAAAGCCTTCACAGATACGGGTGGTTTTCGACTCCAGTGCACGGTTTGAAGCCACGTCCCTCAATGATGTGCTACTATCTGGGCCAAACATGAACAACAGCCTGCTGGGTGTCCTCATAAGATTCAGAAAGAACCCAATTGCGATCACAGCAGACATCCAGCAGATGTTTCATTGCTTTCTGGTGCGAGAAGACTGCAGGGACACTCTTCGCTTTGTCTGGCACCAGGATAATGATCTAAGCAAAGAAGTGGTTGACTACAGAATGAGAGTGCATGTCTTTGGAAACAGCCCCTCACCCGCAGTGGCTACCTACGGACTCAGGAGAGTGGCTCGACAGGGAGAAGACCAATATGGCAAAGATGTTCGTCACCTCATTGATCGTGACTTCTATGTGGACGATGCCCTCAAGTCTGTGTCCACCATAGAAGAAGCGGTAGATCTTCTCAAGAGGACGCAAGAGATGTTGGCAGCCTCAAACCTCCGGCTACACAAAATAGCCTCCAACAAAGCTGAGGTGATGGACGCCTTTCCAGCAGAAGATCGCACCAAGGACCTCCAGGATCTTGACCTGTTCATAGATGACCTACCAGACCAGCGAAGCCTCGGCGTGAGATGGAGTATCATGTCAGATCACTTTACATTTTATGCCCCTCAGATTGAAAGGCCTTATACGCGTAGGGGGGTGCTCTCAACCGTCAACAGTCTTTTCGACCCATTAGGGTTCCTGGCACCAGTAACCATCCAAGGGAGGCTGCTGCTTAGAGAGCTATCGGCACGGGTTTCTGACTGGGATTCCACCCTCCCTGAAGACATGCAGGAAAAATGGATGGAATGGCAAACCTCACTACAATATCTCAGCAGTATCCATGTGCCCCGTGCATACTCATCCATACCTCCCTCCAAGGTGCAAAACACAGAGCTATGTGTCTTTTCCGACGCATCTGTCAAGGCCATATCTGCGGTTGCCTATCTGAAAGTCACAAGCACTGATGGGACAACAGAACTAGGGTTTGTGTTAGGCAAAGCACGACTCGCCCCTCAGCCTGAACTCACCGTCCCCAGGCTCGAACTGTGTGCAGCGGTCATGGCTGTGGAAATCGCAGAAGTAATAAGCGAAGAGATCGATCATACATTTGACTCTATCAGCTTCTACACAGACAGCAAGGTGATTCTTGGCTATATAAACAACCAATCAAGGCGTTTTTATGTCTATGTAAATAACAGAGTCCAGCGCATCAGGCAGTCTACTACACCTGCACAATGGCACTATGTGCCAACAGATGAGAACCCTGCTGACCATGGTTCACGCTCTGTTCCAGCTTCAAAACTCCACAACACTTCATGGCTTACAGGACCCTCATTCCTACATCGCTCATCACGATTGCCACCTGAACAGCCTATTGGGTTTCAGTTTATTGACCCTGAAAATGATGCAGAGATCCGTCCTGAGGTGAAAACTCTGTCCACACACATCACTGAGAACTCCCTGGGAACAAAACGATGGGAACGTTTCTCCACATGGAAATCATTGACCAGTTCTGTGGCTAAACTTCAGCACATTGCCCACTGCTTTGCTCATCCAGGAGACAATGAAAGCTGTGTCGGGTGGCACATTTGTAAGAAAGTCCTCTCCTGCAACACGCTCGAAGAAGCCGAGAAGCTGATTATCAGAACTGTACAGCATGAAGTATATGAAGAGGAGTTCGGCTGCATCACTGCAAAACGTCAACTTTCTCATCGCAGTCCACTCATAAAGCTGAATCCCATTGTTGATAATAACGGCCTACTCAGAGTAGGTGGACGCATTAATCATTCAGGCCTTGGAACGAAGAAAACAAACCCCATCATCTTACCCGGCAGTCACCACACCACCACGAGAGGACCCAGCATCAAGGGAGGCACTTTACCGAGGGCGCCATAAGAGAGGGCGGCCTGTGGCTAGTTGGAGCCAAGAGGTGCATAGGCAAGGTAATCAGTACGTGTGTTACCTGTAGAAAACTCAGAGGCAAGATCGAAGAGCAGCAAATGTGTGACCTCCCTGCGGACCGACTCCATACAGACCCTCCCTTTTCATATGTGGGCATGGACATGTTTGGGCCATGGGAGGTGTCCTCAAGACGTACACGCGGGGGTCAGGCCAACAGTAAGCGATGGGCAATACTATTTACTTGTTTATGTACACGGGCTGTCCACATTGAAGTTGTCGAAGGAATGAGCTCTTCTAGTTTCATCAATGCCTTGAGGCGTTTCTTTGCGCTGCGGGGCCCAGCCAAACAGCTACGCTCAGATTGCGGCACGAATTTCATTGGTGCATGCAGAGAAATGGGAATCAACACAACAGAGCACGGAAAAGTCCAGAACTACCTGCAGGACCAGAGGTGTGCATGGACCTTCAACCCACCCCATTCATCTCATATGGGTGGAGTGTGGGAACGCATGATTGGGGTGGCACGGCGTATTTTGGATGGCATGCTGCTGCAAGTTGGACGTGTGAAGCTTACTCATGAGATATTAACTACATTCCTGGCTGAGGTCACAGCCATAATTAATGCTCGTCCTCTGATACCTGTCTCGTCCGACCCAGAGCACCCACATATTCTGTCACCCTCCATCCTGCTGACCCAAAAATCAGCCACGCTTATTCCCCTTCCAAGCAGCTGCGGCCCGCAGGACATGCTGAGGAATCAGTGGAAACGTGTTCAGTTGCTAGCTGATGAATTCTGGAACAGGTGGCGGAAAGAGTACCTCAGCACCCTACAGTCTCGTCAGAAGTGGCAACATAAGAGAACTGTGGGATATTTTCATATGAATAAGGGATAGTTTTACCAGATACCTGTTGAATGAGTGTAAAGATTAGCTTTGGGTTACATTTCAGATGAAGTAGAGATTTAAAATAAGAGGGCGTAGCTTGGAGTGACCTAAGGTAAAAATGGGTGTGGTATTATATACCATGGAAGTCTTTGATTTGGGTGGGGTCAGAATGGAGAGGTCAGGTTAAATTGGCTGGATTGGTCAACCAAGCAAAACATAGATGGGAGGTGCTAATTACAGGTTTAAATATGTTAGCGGGAAGGTATTTTGGCAGATCTATTTCCGGAATACATCTCTTTGCTGTGGCTTAATGTACTACAGTAAATCCGTTGGAACAACACGTCCTTTGTCTTGACTTTCTGATTGTGAAAATAGTTTAAGACTTAGTATTGGCCACCACAGAACGAACATCAAAGCAGGAGATGTGGTTCTTCTTCGGGATAAGCAAGCCAGGAGAAACGAATGGCCGACAGGGGTCGTTGTCAAGACTATCCCTAGCCAAGATGGGCTCATACGGAAGGCCGAGGTAAAGGTTGTTCAGCAAGGAACAGCAAAGATCTACTACAGACCCATTTCAGAACTGGTGTTCCTCCTATCCCCACTCTGAAGTCCATATCAACAGCTGGTCATGGTATCTTAAAGATACCAGGCGGGGAGTGTTCTGGCTCCGCCAGCGAACGTTCGATTGTTGGGAAGGAGTTCAAAAAACAAGAAATAACAAAGACCGTTAAATCATAATTCGGTCATAATTCGGCAGTTAGAAAATTAATATCAAAAGTTTGCTTATGTGTTTGTTAACGACTCCCTCGTTTGCTCTTTAAAAGGCATTTTTCTGTAAGTATAGATATATTACTTAAATGTTCAGGAAATGTCAATCACTAAGAGATAGGCTACTAGTTAATGTAAATACATTGTTTCATTGTATATTTATTGGATACACTGATGTTGCTAGTCATCGCTATGCCGTTAGCTAATAGGTTACTTGATACTTTTGTACTATGTTTTGTATTACGATGTTGTAATCGATCGTAATTATTATTGTAATTGTAATCGTATTTGTACATATCTGTATTGCAGTTTCACACCATTACCAAGATAAACTTCACCCTCGGTGATCAAGATTGTTTTGTGTCGGTGTTTAACTTACTGAATAACTGACTAAGGAGCTCAGTGAGGCCAGTACAAGCATAGAATGAGAACGGCAGAAACGCAGGCAGGACGTCAGGTGACGAAACAGATCACAGTGACATAGGCTGTTTTTTTTTTCCGTTGTATGTGAAGGCTGAGATATTCATAACATTTTATTCAGTCTTACTTGTGGTCCTTTTGTAATACCAACAGGTGCACTTCGTTGTGGATAAGTAAATCCTATGTACTGTTCCCCCTACGTGTTTAGCATAACATAGCATAACTAGCTATGTTTCTAGATAACTGTCTAACAGCTGTTGCCATTCCCACGAGACAAACAAATGAATGATGTCAAAGTAAAAGTCCTATACTATACTGTGTTCGTTTCCATAACAACAATTCAAGCAATATACATTTTCTGACCTAAATAAGCAGAGGGCAGAACAGCCAGTTATGCTACATTTTTGTAGTCCTGGTAATCTTTAGTTTGGCATGTTGGTAAGGTTATTTAGAGGACCATTTCTCAATGTTTTTTTTTTTTTTTAAAGAATGTTTCTTTATTTATTCTTTATTTTTCAACAAATAACTCAATTATAATTACAAAGAGGGAAATTCGCAACTTTTATCGCAACTTTCACTTGCTCCCGCAATTTCATCGCAACAAACACCTAAAAAACACTGCAACTTTCACCGCAACTTGTTGGAAAAGACCCCGCGAAATCAGTAATTTTAGGCCGCAACTGTCACAAAAAAGGCCCGCGAAATCCTGGGGGGACTGATTGGGGGTCCCAAGTTAAGGGGGTGCGGGTTGGGCTAGGTTCTAGCGTGGGTTTTGGAAATAGATTCCAGTGCCCAAGTATTTTAGAGTGCAGTGGAGTGCCTTCACTTTTCCCTTGGAGTGCCCTAGGTAGACTGTCTGCATTGCCTGATTGTTTGAGGTTGTTAATGTTTACCACGTGTGTTGTGACTTGTCCTGCTCGGGTTCCAAGCTTATGACAAGGTGAGGGAGGTTCTTTGCCCCATGAGAGCTGAGTAGGGGAGGGTGTGGGAGACCTTATACATGTTGCTCGGTGTGGGCAATAAATAAAGATATTTATTTTAAACAAACTGTCCTGGGTCTTCTGTGTGGAGTAGAGTGTGGAGGTTTTATATCCACCTGTGTCGGGTGGAGTTAAAGGTCTCAGTTTAAACCTGTGACAATAGTGTTTTGAAAAACAAAACAAAATTGCTTAAGCAATCGAGAAAAACTGTAATGGGTACAACACGTGAGGTGGGAGTGACATCTGGGTGGATCCCACTGCCGACGCTCCAGAATATGAAGGGAGAAGAAAACATACGATGAGAGACAGCAGAAGAGTACCTACACAGGATACTGAGCTCTGACCATACTGACCCCTTCACTTCTTAGTATGGTCAGTTTAGTCTCCATACTTGTGTGAAAGCTGTATGTGCTACACAGGGTCAAATAAAGGGTTGCTGCACAGTAGTAGGGGGATGACAGAATGGTTTCAATGTTTCAGTTGTCCAACAACAGGGAAGAACACACAAATTGTTTATATTAAGACATGGTCTGTTGATCCATCCAAGGTGCCTAGGGTAAGGAGAAGAGTGAGGGGCTGGAGTATGGGTGGTCCTCTACAGATCTGGTGTAGAACAACATCATGAGAGATGGTAAACACTGAGGAAACACCATGAGAGCAGGCTTGAGCTGTCTTCACCCAAACATGACAGTGGAACCACTGCCAGAGAAGAGCAGGTGCAATAACAGCCCTCTCCACTAGAGACTCCAGACTGAGTGGAGGTCAGCAGACAAGCATGATGGGTGTGGTGTGCTGTTGTTGGTGTTTATATATTTGTTCATGCCTTTTAAGAAGTTAGCTCACTTTTAGACTCCTAATGCTACTTTAAAGTCCTCGAAAAAGCCACAATAAAATAAATAATGCCATTTTGGGTAAGATTTTCTATATATCAGATCAGCATCCTATTATCTATATGACAGGTGGCATTATATACACACATGTATAATGCTCTCAGACACACAAAAACAATCAAATGCATATGCATAATTGCCAATACAGCTTCACAGAGCTGAGTCTGGCAGGAGCTTGCCTGGTCAGGCATTGTTGAAAAAAAGAAAAATACTGGTCCTGAGTTTGACAGTAAACCAGTATAGACAGAAATATGACATGAAATAAGTGTTTGAATATCAGCATTTTATTGCATCTGGCTTGATGGAGTTTTCTGTTGAATGAGAACTCTAGTCCATTCAAATCAAACTCTGCATAGGAACACCTGACAGTCCCGATGCTCAATACTGATTGGTCCATTTCTACATGTGCCACTCTCAATACTCTGTGTCTTCCTCTAGCTCATTCAGACGGCAGCAGAATGTCCTCATCACAACATTTGATTTCTGGGGTGATCATTGTCTCCACTCTTTTGGGAGTGGGTAAGTTCAATACTGTTTATTTCTGTACACACCTACATGTAGTCTTATACAACAAAGAGTCAGTCATTTTCAAAGCAAGCTTGATGCCTTTCACTATACATGTCCTCTACCTAGAAGTCTCTCAACATGACACACTGACACAGTACATGTCATATAGATTGTAATAAATGTCATATCAGTGTAAAAATGTGAGAATGACTCTAAACTGCTGATCGTATTACAGGAGAGATAGACTGCTAATGGTGTTTTCATTTGTAGGTGGATATTACAATGATATAGTGACTCAGTGCCGCTTCAGCTCCAGCCTGAGTGATGTTGAGTTCATTCAGTCTTATGTATTTAACAAGGCTGAAGTCACACAGTTCAACAGCACTGTGGGGAAGTTTGTGGGATACACTGAGTATGGAGTGAAGAATGCAGAGGAATGGAACAAGAATCCAACATATCTGGCACAGGAACGGGCTGCGAAGGACATATACTGCAAACTCGCTGCCCAGAATGAAATGAATGTCGTACTGACAAAGAAAGGTGAGTAAAGAGTCAAATGAAGCCTGTAAGAAGGGAAATCAGTTTACACACACCATGCTCATTAGACTGGGTTAAAGGGGAAATGTTATTTTTGTTGTCTTTAGTTCTGTCTGTCTGCCTACAATTATTCTTAAAGAAAAGAAAATTATATTTATAAGCATTTGTATTCTTCATGGCAGTTTTTATACATTTGTATATGTATACATGTATATGTATTTACATAGTGTATATCTAGAGAGGCGTGTGATGCATCAAATGAAGGAGAATATGGTAGAATCCTCATTTATCATGACTTTTGTAGGGGTGGAAGGTTTTTATTCGGAGTACAAAAAGTACAATATCTATTTATCTATCTGTCTATCTATCTATCTAAATAATATATATATATACATATATATATATATATATATATATATATATATATATATATGATAAATGAGGATTCTACCATATTCTCCTTCCTTTGATGCATCACACGCCTCTCTAGATATACACTATGTAAATACATATACATGTATACATATACAGGTGAAGTAAACATCAGAGATGCTTTGCTACAAGCAGAAAACTGCAGGAGCTACGATACGGTGTTACAGGTTCCTCCTTATGGCGTATTCCTTGGTGGAAGTGTGGTCAGAGCATTCGCATTGTTGGAAAACCCTTCTGCATCCTCAGCAGGTATCTCAGGGTCACCAGCGTTCTGCCTCTTAGCCTGAGTGGGGCAGTATAGATTAACCTTCACCTGCAGAAGGGTTCCATTTGCGATCTCTGGTCAGCCACAGCCATCTTGAGCTGTTTTCAGCTGCCATGGCTATCTCCCTAGTGGCTTTCTTCAGATGCTTGGGTTCCAAGCCAACCCTCTGTAAGAAATAGCGCACTGATGTTGCTGGGAAACCACGGCAGCCAACCTCGATTGGAAATAAGGTTGCGTGCCATCCTTTAACGAGGGCCTCGTTGATCAGATCTTGGTACTTTGCTTTCTTCAGTTGGTGAGAGATGGCTAGCCTGACCTCCCAGGGCACTGTGAGTTCGGCTATAATGATGGTCTTTGTGCTCCTGGATAGAAGAATCATGTCTGGTCGAAGTGAGGTTACCGCCACCTCCTCCGGAAAGACAAGTCTTCTCTTCAGATCCACTTGCATCTCCCAGTCGGAAGCTCGATGCAAATGGAGGGTAGGTTCTTGGCAGTTGTTCTTGCCCTGGGAATCGTATCCCCTTCTCTTTGGAAATGTACAGACTGGGATGGTGTTAGCTGATGTTTGTTTGCTCTGAGCCTTTGCTGTTCCACCCAGTTGGCGATTTCCATAAGAACCTTGTCGTGCCTCCACCTGTATCGGCCTTCTCCAAGTGATTTGGTACACCCAGTCAAGATGTGATTCAGTGTGGAAAGGATTGCCCCACACTGCTTGCAGGATGCATCTTCTTCCTTGCCCCAGATCTTTAAGTTGGTTGGAGTAGGTAAGAGGTCGGCTACAGCGCGCAGGAGGAAGCTCAGCTTGCCCTGGTCAGTGCCCCAGAGCTCCTTCCAGGAGAGTGGCCGCTCGAGTGTGTAGTCCCACTGCATCCACTGTCCCTGGCAGGCCAGACCTACCACTTTCACACGGAAATCTTCTTCAGCAGTCTCTCGGACTCTCTGCACCACTAGCTACCCAAACAATCTCCTGATGTTTCCAGTGCACTTCTGCTTCCTTCACAGCTTCCTGGGGCTTCAACTTCCTGCCACACTTGATGGTGTTGTTAGCGTGCCGAACTTTCTCGTCTTTGGACAGAAGGAGTCTGCTCTTGCCTTGGTGGCTTTGAATTCTTCCACCACCGATGAAACTGGTAGGTGGAGCTTGGAGGTCTTACTGTACAGATTGACTGAGCTGAAAGATGGGGGAACACCCAGCCATTTCCGCACGAATTTGCTGCACACTCTCTCCATCCCTTCTACTTGAGTCATGGAAAAGTCGTACAGCAGGAATGGCCATTGCTGTCTGGGTATGATGCTGTACTGAAAGCTCCACACTTTAAACCTTCCAAGCAGCTGGCTGGGTTCCTGCTTCTTCTTCCAGAGTATCCGTAAAAGCTTCGACAGCCTCTTCAGCAGCTGTGGACAGTTTTTTTAGATCTTATAAGGGGTGCCTGATGGTCCCGGAGAAGATCCTGCTCGAGCTTTAACCGCTATCGCTCTCACTTCACTTCGTGTGCCATGCAGAACGGGGTGTGTGGCTCAGTTGTTGGTAGCTGGAAGGGACAGTCTCTAAGTGGTACGTCTCTGATGGGGTCGCCATGTGCCACTGCCACACTGTCCTCCATTTCTTCCTTAGAACACATTAATCTCCCGCTTTTGGGCTTTCCGAGGAAGCCTGCTGTGAACTGGAAGCGGTTGTTAAAGAAGGCTTTCCTCTGTCTGCTTTTCTCCTTCTGCTTTCTCCGGATAGTCTCTGCTCTGCGAAGGTTGATCAGGTTTTTTCGAACCTCGAGCTTAGCTCGTTCAGGGCTGCTTTCTCTTCTTCGCCTGCTTTCCGCCACCTCTTCTTAAGTGTCCTTAGTACTTCCTGCAATTGTGTGATCCGACGCTGTCTCCTGCTGGGACCTGATGGTAGCTTGATGGTTTTCCCTTCCTTGACACCAAAGGCATCTTGGCATGCTTGATACACAACTTGCACCAAGGTCTTTATCTTCCTGGTTGCATCTCCTTTCAGAGTGTTGTCCAGGATGGTGCTCAGGTCTTCGTCCAATCGTGCCTGTGAAAGACCGGACGGTCACCCCACGTTCTTTTTGGGATGTGGCGACTGGACGGGGTCAAGTTGTGGGGGAAAAAAACTGCACAGGAGATGGTGGCTTTTGTATACAAAAAATATCTCTCTATTTAAAAACAAGGGGGAATATAATCCAACATATGTGCCCATAAAATAAAACATACAACAGAAACGTACATCCCGTACTCAAAGGCTTTTAAAGTCACCTGCACCTGGGTACCTGCTTGTCCAACTGAGGCCTAATCGCAGGAACCTACTTGACCCAAGCCATGCCCCAAAACATGCACCGTGACTCAGCCTGCAGCTAAGTACATACACAGGCCTTACAGAAAACAATCACAGACACAAGGCACACAGACAAGGCATACAGACCAAACACAGAACAGAGGCACAACAGACACAAAACAAGGCCAACAGCAACCACACAACTAGTTACAAAACACTTCTCCTCACATCAGGGAAGTGTTTTACCTTATGCCCAAAACAAGTCCTCTTTCATAGTGTTCTTACACGTCTCTCTTAGCCAGCCTTCTCTTGACCATGAAGCACCCTTTAAATAGGGCAGAGCCACTTTGGCTTAATTAGGTCCAACATTCAAATCAGGTGAGCCAGGACCCAACCATTACAGGGGAGGAGTCCAAGAGTCTTAAAGGGCACCATCCCTTTTTGCCATGGTGAGGAGGGGGAGAATTCACCTTCTCACAGTGCCCATCTGCAGTCTGCTGCTGGTGGTAGATTCAACCGTGGCTTCCTCACGAAGTCCTCAAGACTTTCGGATTCATCCCCTCTTCTTCTTGTGCTCTGAGCAGGTTGAGCAGAGTGGTCCAGAGCACTGTGGTTTGCCTCCTGGCCCCGGTCCTCCACCGACTGACAAGCACTACTAATAAACTCAGAGATAACTCTCTGGGTAGTATCAGGTGCTTTGCGTTGCTTTAACTCAGCGTTTCTCAAAGTGTGGGGACGTGACAGGTGTGGCACGAATGGATTTTTTTTTTTTACCCCTGATCTACGGCAATGCTTTCCTTTATAGACAATAGATTTTGATTGACGTCGGTGTATTCATTAATTGCAGCGGGACAATTAAAAAAAAACTTTAATTTAGTTTAGTTAGGGCTGTGTACTGTTCTCGCTACGTGTTTTACATGTCCAGTGTTTTGACAGTCAGTTCAACAGTCAGCCAAACTTGATTTCACGGGCCAGGTAGCGAGCGCCTTGCTCCTTTATTGATGTCAGGTGAAAACTTATGAGTGAAACAATAATACACAAGAAACGGAAAATACTTAGAAGGTATCTTAACTAAACACAGCAAGTTACTATTAGATTCATTACACCATGAATCAGAGCAACAACAGATTACAGCACAGCTGGCTAATAAATAGTAACGTTAGCCACCAACGGAGTTATGAATGAATGGTCGCATTATAGAACGTAACGTATCTAAACGTATCTACATTTTACATTTCAACGAACTAACACAGTTCATAGAATTTAGACATAGGTCACTTAAACATATTTATCACAGTGTAAGACAGCGAAAAAACGTAGTCATTGTTTTCGAGGGGGCGAGGAAAAGCATAATGGGCAGCACGGTGGCTCAGTGGTTAGCACTGTCGCCTCACAGCAAGAAGGCCCTGGGTTTGAATCCCGGTCGTTCCAGGTCGTTCAAGGTCCTTTCTGTGTGGAGTTTGCATGTTCTCCCCGTGCCTGCGTGGGTTTACTCCGGTTTCCCCCACCATCATAAAGACATGCATTGCATCGTATGAATGTTGGTGGTGGTCGGAGGGGCCGTAGGCGCTGATCGGCAGCCACGCTTCTGTCAGTCTGCCCCAGGGCAGCTGTGGCTACTGATGTAGCTTACCACCATCGGTATGACTGTGTATGAATGACTACTGGACTCTGGACTCTGTAAAGCGACTGAGGGTATTTAGAGAAGCGCTATATAAGATTGAATTGATTGATTGATAATTTAATAGAGGCTTACTAGATATGTGCGTTACTAAGTAAAAGTCCGTCAACAGAAAGAAATACAATTCTGTGTGCGTGTCCATAACAACAATACACTACAACATGAAACATGAAATCACTCCAAGCAATATGCAGTACATTTGCTGACCTAAATAAGATGCTATTTGTTATTACTTGAGGTTATTTCAATAATTGACAATTTTAGGCTTGGCCTACCATTTTATGGGAGCGATGAGGGGCTTGAAAAGGCCCTCTTGTTCAAAGTGGGGAATGACAGAAAAAGTTTGAGAACCACTGGTGCTTCAACTGCTCTTTGCACTTCGACTTGCCTTGGTGAATTTTTACGCCGCGTTCGTTCTTGAATATGCCACCGCAGATGTTGCATCTTCTTTTGGCTTCACCCTCCTGTCTTGCCGTATTCGATCTCGTAGTCCTTGTGCCATTGTCCGGGTCTTTAGCCGTGTGATCCATTCCTAGTGGCAGATTATCCTCCCCCCCTCCTCGGTCTGCCCTGGAGTATTTTTTCTGTATTGTACTTGTAGCTTGTTTGTGCAGTGTTTCGGGGTGCTAGCCCTAGCACTATTTACAAATATATACATGTATATAAACTGCCATGAAGAATACAAATGCTTATAAATATAATTTTCTTTTATATATATATATATATATATATATATAATCCTAATGTCACTCAAACTGTGCAGCGTAAATGTAATGTAAAGTGATCAATGTACTCATGCTAATGTACTGAATCCATTTTATTCGTAAACATTTGCTCACAGAGTATAAACTAACTCCAGTAGTATCCAAATTCATTGTTGCTATTTCTAAATTAAAAGTGATTTTAAAATACCGAATGATAGACGATACACTTATTTCATTCCCTGTGTGCATAAACATAATGCAAAAGACTATGTCTTGCAGTTGAGGTGAGACTGACTATGGCGAAGGCCTCCACTGGTGGTCATCCTGCTGGGCTGGTGTGCAGCGCGTACGACTTCTACCCAAAGATGATACGTGTGACCTGGCACAGAGATGGCCAGGAAGTGCCTGGTAATGTGATATCTAGTGAGGAGCTGGCAGATGGAGACTGGTACTACCAGATCCACTCCCACCTGGAGTTCACCCCCAAAGCTGGAGAGAAGATCTCCTGTGTGGTGGATCACGAAAGCTTCAGGGACCCTCTAGAGATCAGCTGGGGTGAGAACACTGGCTCCTGTCTGACTTCACTTGTACTCTCATGCTGTATCAGGTGCAGTTAATTATATACATGTGCACTGCAGCTAAGACACATGTGACGACATATAGCATTAGCCCTAGTACTGCACACAATATAGCTGCTTTTAGTCCTATAGCAGGGGGACTCAATAGGCGGACCGCGGTCCGGATTCGGACCCAGACGCAATCAAATTTGGACCGAAGCCAAAATCAACATTCTAATTTAATCATGATCCAAGCGAGTTTTCATAGGTGCGTGATTTCGCGCTCTATATTTTTTTCCTACTCGATGTGGTTTCTATCTTTCGTGTCTAATCCAGAGGTCCAATCAGGAGCTGTAATAACAACATCACTGTGACAACTCACTCACTCAATGTTGGCAGCGAACTCTCTGGGTCACGCAGGTTGTGTGTGTCAATGACAACAGCGCGGGCAGATAGATATATTGAACGGTATCTTTTTCTCAGCAAACGAAAATCATGGCGTGCTTTAAACCTGACAAAAAACGAAAAGTTGATTCCAAAAATCGCTAATTTAAGACAGAGTGGACTGACAAGTATGCATTTGTGCTGCCTGTGGGGAGCACAAAACCGATGTGTTTAATCTGCAACGAGACGGTTGCCCTTGTCAAAAGTGGTAACGTGAAACGTCACTATGAAACAAAGCATGCACACTTCGAAAAAAAATACCCGCAGAACTCTGAGGTAAGGGGCAGAAAAATAAACCATCTGCTATCATACCAAGCAACATGCAGTGTAATAGTTAGATCAGCCACACAACAAGAGCGTGCATACCTCAACATACTGTTGTGAGTCTGCCTTCTCAATAACAAATGAATATGGTGAAAAACAAATACAGGAGCACACTCACTAATGAACACTTACATCAGTGCCTCCACCTGGCCTTCACACCTTTTATGCCCAAGTTTAAAGCACAAAAAAGGTGTCACCTTTCACACAAATAAGGCCACATCACCTTTTGTGCATAGTTCGAACGTTTTTGTTGGAGTTATGTTTTTGGGTTTTGACCGTCACTGTTCCGGACACTGGACTGAATGGAAATTTGGCGAGTGGACCTTTTGGGTTTCTAATTGAGTACCCCTGTCCTATAGTTAATGCATGCTTTGCATAGTTTTATTCAGGTATGACTGCTCAAATGTAAACTGCTTCCACAGGGACATGATGTTCTTCTGGTCCCAGTGTCTCTACATTCAGACACAGATCATACGTGTTGCTATTGTGTGACCTCACACATCATGCGTGACGTGACGTGATGTTTTCCCAGACCCCTCCATGCCTGAGCCTGAGAGGAATAAGATTGCCATTGGAGCTGCAGCACTGGTGCTGGGATTAATCGTCACTGCTGCTGGGTTCATCTTCTACAAGACAAAGTCCAGAGGTCTGTAGTGTGCATGACCAACAACCAACATGCATCCAGCAGTCAGGATAGAATATGTTAACATATGACACTGCATAATGGATGACCTTAGACACTCATGACATATAGACAATCTAAAGTTAATTTGGTTATTATAAGTTATAAGTGTTTTGTATGATGGTCTCATTTTAATGATTTCTTTTCTAACAGGGTAGATCTTGGTACCCAGTAGTTAGACTAAGTCATCAGTATATGAGCCATTTCTACACTTTTATTTAGTAGCTTATCTCAGAATAAGAAGCTTGATTTATTATTTGTAATTAAAATAATAGTAATTATTAGTACTTAGTATTTCTGTACCACTGTATGGAATGGATTCTCGATATGCCTTTACATTAAGAAAACATGATTTAATCCTTTGAGTATTATATTCTTACAGGTCTGTCACAGCACGCTGAACTGACATTCAATTAATACATCTATCAAGAAATCAATCATGAATATCAGGGATGGTTCCGATCAAGATGGCTGTCTGTTTTTTCCTGTCTTTTTTTCTAAACTTGCTTTAGAAATGTGAATAAGGGGGGCATTGTGGCGCAAACAGTAGCCCAGACCATATTCGGGCTTGTCGCCCATGGAGGACACGGGTTTGAATCCGGTCCGATGTCATTTCTCCACTCCCCACCTCTTCTCCCTCTCATTTCCGGTCCCACTCTTCACTGATCTGTCAATTAAAGGCATAAAAGCCTAAAAACAAAACTTAAAAAAAAAAAAAAAAAAAGCATAGCATAGCATAGTAAGGGAAAACAATGCTTTAATATTTATTTCCTACCATGTTTGTCCTGTATCAAACACTGGTGATAACTGAAATCACTAAGAGGTTTATTTACACTAATTTCTCCTACAGTCTTTGTAATTGGAGAGTTTAAAGAATGTGTCTAGTTTCACTAGTCTGGCTTTGGCTCCCTGCTGGAATGTTTTAGTGCTTGCAGTTAAATAATTCACGCCTGAGGTTTTCTATAGATCTTTGTTGAAGACATTTTGTCACTTCTGTCAATAATTAGTTTCAGTCACATATAATCAACCACAATATCCAGTTTTACACTGCAGTCATTGAGTCTGTTCTCTGCTCATCCATTACTGTCTGGTTTGGTTCTGCCACTAAACTAGACAGGAACAGATTACAACGGACAGTCAGGTCTGCAGAAAGGATTATTGGTGCTGACCTGCCCACCATCCAGGACCTGTACACATCCAGAGCCAGGAAACGGGCAGGGAAAATCATTGCAGACCCCTCACACCCTGGACATAATCTGTTCCAGCTCCTCCCCTCTGGCAGGCGCTACAGAACTATGTACACAAAAACCACCAGACACAGGAACAGTTTTTTCCCCCTTGCCGTCACTCTAGTGAACAGTTGACAGATTATTATATTTTATTATTATAATATATATTATATGTATTTATTATCCTAAACTGTTGCATGCATATTTTTCAGTTTAAGTACATTGAGAGCAATTAAACCCAGGAAAAATTCCTTGTATGTGGAAATGTACTTGGCCAATAAAGATGATTCTGATTCTGATTCTGATTCTGATATGAAAACTGTCTTTAAACAATAAAGTTTGAAAAAAAAAAACCTGTATGTCTATTTCTCTAACTCTCTCTCTCTGTCTCTCTTTCTTTCTCTCTCTCTGTGTATGTGTGTGCGTGATTAATCATGACTGTTGAAGAATGTTTGAAGCAAATTTTTGTAATCTTATATTTTATATTTTGAAACTGGCTCAAGCATATTACAGTTATATAGTTTGTGTGGTTTTATTTGTGTTACACTATCTATATCTTAAAGAGACTGCCATCATGACTTTAATCCATGAATAACCGCAGTTTACTGAGTTAACTGTTTTGAAACCAGTAACTCTGTCATCATACCAGTACTTGGACTGTAATGATCTATTATTTTAAATGTACTCAAATAAGCAGCACATCATCAAAGTCAAATCTACAGGAGACACCACCTGCTCAGGGAATTTGTGACAGACCTCAGTTCACACTGAACTGGTTGAGTTAGGTCACTCTTGGGAAGAGGTCCAACACTTTGTCCAAGAATGGTCTCACTGAAATGAAAATCATTTGTCCTTGTGTGTGTGAGTGACAATCATAGGCCCTTTGTAACACCCTATTGGACTTTTAGGAGTACTACACACAAATGAGCCCTAACAGCTGGACGTATCCTCATTTAATATTAATTTAATTACATTTGGTAAGAATGATCAAGGTGACGATGATGATGTTGATGATGACGATGATGATGATGGTGAGGATGGTCATGATGATGGTGATAACCACGGTGGTGATGAAGATGATGGTGATGATAATTGTGATGACAATGATGATGATGATGCACAATCTTCAGCTCTTCAGACATCAATTAAATCAGGATGTCTGATTAGGCAAATTAGGTAAAGCTGGAAAAAGTGTTTGTTGGTGAGGAGTCAGTTTCTGAATCTGAACTTGTGACCTCTGGAGTCTGAATTTACTGATGTTGTGCTCTTCTAGTTGGTGACAATCACCACAGCTTGTCTGAGACAGATACTGAGTTCCCAATGATGGTGTATTTACACACACCCATAAACATGCCACTCATCCGGTGTTAAGAGATGATACCGTGTGCCATGTTTTGTCTCATGGACTCACAGCAACAGTAAAATATGCAGAGTACCCAAGGCCTGCAATGAATTGTCCACCACACTCTATATTGAAAGAACACTTGAAAATGCTTCTCCAGCTCCAACTTGTTCTGACCAATAGCGATTCAGAGGCGGGTCCGGCTTTTTGTAGTAGTGTAGGTGATTGAGAGGTCAAGGATTGGTTGACCGATCCATGTCCCTGGTCCCTGCGCGTCGTGCTTGGCCTGCGCCATGGGGTGCACAGCTGGACACCACTGGGAACTGCATCCTGTGTTGCATAAGTTCTATTTATCTCAGAGGACATACAGGAAGAGAAATAAACAATGACGCCTAAATCCTCTAGGTCTGCCTAAATCCTCTAGGTCTGCCAAAATCCTATAGGTCTGCCTAAATCCTCTAGGTTTTGAGTGCACACAGATCGTGTCAGGTCTAAAGATGCTGGATGCTATCTTTGAATAAGAACATTCATATGGAGCTTTCTAGATGACTTTATAGCATCATAGACTCCACCAGTGAGCTGCACATGTACTATACGGCATCTGTAACAGAGACTTAGTTACCTCCAGGAATTGGAGCTCGTTTCTGATTAGACCAATATTATTCCCTAGAAATTGGGCCATTTGAAGGGAATGTGTTTGGTTAACAATAAATATTACTGGAGAGTTGTTCTCGCAAAGAGAACATCTTATAAAGTCATGGACTTAAGTGTGTGTGTGTGTGTGTGTGTGTGTGTGTGTGTGTGTGTGTGTGTGTGTGTGTCTGTCGACATTGTGATGTGGTATAATTGCGGGATAATTATTTAAAAAAAGAGATAACTCATGTCACTTATGTCTTCAGTTTTCATACCAGACATGTTGCTATACCTGCACCTTCATGCCTTGTGTTAGTAACTAGTAATGCTATAAAAGTGCGGGCTGATATCTGTACTTTTACTGACTTTATCCACAACATCACATCAAACATGATACAGCAGCTCAGTCTCCATACTCTCATGTCTTAATCCTCATGGCCAGAGAATGCCACACTGACTATGATACATGACTGTGATGCACTTCTAAACATGATGTAACACATATGGGTCTACAGGGAGACACCACATACAACAAAATGAGGAATAGAGATGTGATTAAACAGAGTTGGACAGTTGTTGCAGTGACTGTGGGTGGGACTTTCCCACCTGTCAGTAAACACAGGAATAGGAGCAGGTCTGGGGAGGGTGGTCTGTGTTTTGTGTTTTGGGCCTCTATTGTGTTTGGATACAGCAGCTGCTCACCAGGAAGTGAATACCAGAAACGTATTAAAATCCTGATGCTCCTTTAGTCGTCTTGAAGCACAGGATGAAATAATTACTCAAATGATCACACATAGAGCAAGATCCTGATATATCTCATAAGAGGATACCTTGAGCAGAACTTGTTCAATGTAGGTACATCTATCAGATCGAGGTCAGCTGAGACAGAAACCGAAAAAGGAGCTTTTCTTTCCCCCAAAGACACCAAACAGTAATATGAGAAAGACAAACCATGTTGTTTAGTTCATCTCAGGTCAACCATGTGATCCTCAAGCTTCCTTTCTGTCTGTGTTTGCTGGTTACCTTTGCCTGGAAGCCTGGAGTTGCTATGACTGGTTACCCAGGAGCCAAGATGCTTCTATTGTCATTTTGTTAAACTCCTCACTATGTTGTTTTGCTTTTCAAGTTTTGATGAAAAATGACTACCAGGCAGGTTATTATGAAAAAAGTTCTGAATAAAAAACAATAAAAACTCAAAGTTGCATTAAAGTCAATGATCACAGTACACTAATAAAGAGCCTGCCAATGATCACATACACTAATAAAGAGCCTGCCAATTGTAACGCACCCTAAAAGGGGCTGTGTACAGGCTCGGACGTAAAGACCAGAGTAACTAACGTGCAAGAGAAACCACAACACTGTGTTTATCAAGAAAATATATTTATTTATAGCTACTCAATGGACAAGGGATATAAAACATTTAAAATGCGCTTAAGTTAACATAAAAGTAGTGCCAGCAAGGTATGTCCGTAATGTTTCAGTGCTGCAGCCAGTATCTCTAATCCACACATGCTTAGTGGGATAATGTCTGAGGGGAGCAGGGGACTTGAACCTGAGCTTTCTATGGGATGTGGAAAAAGATCAAATGCCCTTCACTAATGTTAGATTTAGGTGAATATTATATATCAGACCATTATCTAATATACCAGACCACATCTCAAATAGGCCCACATTCTTAGTTTCTATAACACCAGGCCAGAGCCATTAGGCTTGGCCCCTGGGCGTTTGTCTATGTTGGGAGCCATCAGACGTGGTTCCTGGCTTTTGTGTGTCTTGGAGCTAGAGCTATTAGACCCTGATTTTTGGCCTTTGTCTACAGCCACGACAAGATGGTTGAAGTCAAAGGTATTAGCATCTACAGACGTGGACAAAATTGTTGGTACCCTTCTGTTAAAGAAAGAAAACCCCACAATGGTCACTGAAATAACTTGAAACTGACAAGCTCCAGTTTTGTCTCATCTCTCCCAGAAGCCCTGTGGCTTGTCAATATGCATTTTGGCAAATTCCAGTCTCGCTTTCATATGATTTGCTTTCAACAGTGGTGTCCTCCTCGGTCGACTTCAAACAGCAACGGATGGTGCGATCTGACACTGACATACCTTGACCTTGGAGTTCACCTCTAATCTCGTTGGAAGTTGTTGTGGGTTCTTTGGTTACCATTCGTATTATCAGTCTCTTCAATTTGTCATCAATTCTCCTCTTGCGGCCACGTCCCCTGGACCTTAAACTTCTGAATAATATGTGCAACTGTAGTCACATGAATATCAAGCTGCTTGGAGACAACTCTGTCCTTAGCTTTCTGTGGTCCATGTTCAGTGTGGTACACACCATGATACCAAACACCACAGTGACTACTTTTCACCATTTAAATAGGCAGACTGACTGATTACAAGTTTGAAGACAACTGTATTGCTAATTAGAGGACTCACCTCAGTCCCTATGGTCAAATTATTTAAAAAAAATTCTAGGGGTACCATCATTTTAGTCCAGGCCGGTTAAATTCGTTTTTTTTTTTAATTATTATTCTGTTGAACGACATTAGTTTTCATTAGTTCATTTTCAGTAATTATTTATTTATTAATACTTTTGTCAGTTTCAAGTTATTTGTGACCATTGTGGCTTTTTCTTCCTTTAACGGAAGGGTACGAACAATTTTGTCCACGTCTGTATACGGCCCTACCTGGCTTTAGCCCTTGGTCAAAGCTAGACCTCCCCTTTGACCTTTGACACACCCACTCCCTCCCCTATACACCTATGCAGGGCCGGCCTTTCCTACAGGCCCCTCATAGGGCCCAGAAAAACAAAAATTATAATTTTAAATTTTTTTTAGCTGGGCAGAGTTTTTTGCGCCCCCTTTTCTATCTCTGACTAATATTTTGACATTAAATAAATTAATCTAACATAAGGGTAAAATGAGTCAAAAATCGAAAGAGGAAGGGGTAGGCTACGTACCTCCTTGGTGTTGTCAGAACATGCTAGCACATTGAGGCGTATGGTTAGTGTGTGTGTGTGTCCAAGCAACTTCGATGAAAGAAATAATGAAGAGGCAATAGCCATCCATTTGCACAATATATTTATAATTTAAGAAGAAAAGAAAGGAAGAAGAAGAGAAACATGCCAAGGAGAAAGGTAAATCCTTAAATCCTGTTCTTAGCCAAGAATGAATGCCAGATAAGAAAACTTTCATGAACGCTAGACTTGCCCCGGGCACTTTAGTGAAGTTAAGAAGAAAATATGTACTTTATCATCGAAAGCCTTCCTACTCCCTGTCACATAGTTCTTTAAGGATTTTACAGAGGCGGGTATATAAAAAATGATATGTCCATTTATTATACATTATACAAAAAAGACATGATTAAAATATTAAGGGCCAGCCAGTCATAAATTACATCAGGGGCGCACAGATAAAGCCAAAAGCTAGTGCAACAACACTACAAATATCTTACTCGTTGCATAGCACACCCATTAAGGAAGACAAACACGGCAACTTGTCAACAAGTGAGGAATACTGGTGACTTGTGTGGCAGAAGGGGATGGGAAACAATAGGTGTTGTACATAGCCTGCATTTGGTAGATGTACATAATATATATACAGACATCCGGTGGTAAATACATGATACAGACAAGACCAGTTTAGTGGGTATACACTGTGCTCATAGGGTTACTGTTACAGGGGTAAGGGGAGTAGGAAAAGAGAAACATGTCAATGGTGGTAATAATATGTATTGTATATAAATGCTACAGAACAAGAACAAGTTTGGGCCTCGGTGGTTTCATCAGGGAATTTCGCCGAGGTACAGCGTACTCTTTCACTAACCTTCACACCTGGCACACTTTTACCTTTTATCCCTCAGAAGACAGTTCCCCCTCTAGTTCTTCCTTTCACCCCGTCTGACTCTGGTGTTTCCTCTTCACATTAATACTGTCAGTGACAACGTTGCACACATGAAAAAAGGGCCCTAAATGCTGAGATAACTTTATCCTCCAATGAATTATAATATATGGCACACATATGGACAATGTGAATAAAAACAGTGTGTTTCCAATAATAATCATTTTGCTTTGTCAGTACTTGCTGTAGTTGAAAGAGGAACTGAATAAGAACTGAATAGGAATCGTTTTGCTTATGCTGGTCAGCCCTCAGCTGTTCTTGATTGGGCTTTACTGGTATCAAACATGTCAGTGCTGGCGTGAGACGAGCCTTATGTAACACTATGCCCATGCAGAAGTGAAGTGTTGGGTTCCCAGTCTGTGTTGGTTCCTGTCAGGTCAAATCAAGTCACCAATCTGCTTTTCACGTGTCTCTAATTACAGCAACAAGTGCAGCTTTTAAATGGGTTTAGAGCCAGTAAGTAAACTTTGAAGAGGGTCTGATGGGTTTAGAACCAGTAAGTTAACATTGAAGAGGGTGTGATAGAAAGTCACTTCACAAAGATCAAAATGGTCAGTGTGAGCCAAACATTGCCTCCTGGCTTCACTGTGTGAGAGCTACAATCTGTTTTTTATTTAACGTTGCAAGCAATTTCAGGCCCTGGACAGTTTTCAGCCATTTTGTAGAAATGAATTGCCTAATGGATGCACACACAAGTCAGTAAAATGAAAAGATAGTGGCTGGAAAAGGTTAACAAGCATCAGTAAATATGTGACAGTGGCACTGGGCTTTAAAGATAACAGATTGTTCAGATGAAGTTGCTTCTGCTTTTGGGTTTGTTTTTAGCTTTGCACTGAGTGTGTCGATAAACAGCATTTGGACAGCGTGGCGTGTCACATCCACAAGCCTGACGCCATTTTGAGAAGTGAAGAGAAGAGAAGAGTCAAACACTTTCCCGCTGGGTGGGCAGCCAAACAGTTGAAGACTTGCTGATGTGACACTCATGACAAAGTAAATGGACACCTGGAGAGATGTATTTACTTTCAAAAGATCAGAATCACATGAGTGCAGGCGCAAATACCAGAACAGTGCTGTGGTACTGAGGATGATTATTTTTACCTGTTTGTGTGGTAGAGATACAGGTACAGTTGGAGAGAAAGGTCCTTTTGTGTGTTCAGCCACACAAGCTCAACTTGAAGCCCTGACATTCAGCTCATAGTGAAGTTCCTGTATTTCAGATAACAGCCAAACTGAAAACACAACCTGTCCAGCAAGTCACTTAACAGGATGTGCTGAATGAACATGTGGACACATATACAGAATACTGTGGCTCTGATACTCTCTGTGACTAACACATCAGTACACAGAAACATTGCATGCAATGCCTGGCAAACACTACAGAGTAAATGAGGCCTATGACTTCAAGCCTGCTTAGGACCCCTGGGCAGGGGCAGCGCTATTGATTTTTGGCCCCCATGGGAGAAGATCGTCTTGACTGGTCTCTCCAAACCTGCATGATGATGTATGTAGTACCTGTCTCCTCTCACGGCACCCATACACCTGGGGTGTTTACAAAACACCTTTAAGCCTCTAGTCAGATACAAATGATAAAGTCCTGTGGCCCCAAAATAGAGGAGCATACTTTACTCCATATACACTGCCATTATCTAAACAAAGTCCATGAATGTTAACTGCAATTTGACTGTAATAAAGAAGAACGTTATATATCAAACATGCGGGGGAAATGTGGTGGAGGCCTTTCCTTGGCAACAAAATATGTCATAACATCCAACTCATGCCATTGGTTCACTCATGGAAGTATCAACGGATTGAAGAGACTTTCTGATTTAGACTGGTATTTCCACTTCGGTGCTTGTGGTTAGGTTTGGCAGACAGCCTGGCATTGTGTCTCTTGCCAAAAGAAGGAAACAGATACATACATTGTCATTTCAATTCAGTGAATTATATATATATATCCCCTCTCATCACTGTCCTGGATACTCATACATATCAATTCAATACAATTTGATCTATGTAGGGTCAAAACAATAACATTGTCTCAAGGCGCTTACTGGTAGTCATGGTGAACTATACATTCTTTTTAGCAGTACACTGAAATTGCTAAGACTTTTTTATGTACCTTTTGTTGTGATTGATTGTTCATTGATTAGCTCTTTAGTGTTACATGCAGGCTGAGAACAGTGAAGTAGTTTTTAGAGGTTAGTTGGTCTAGCTGCATCCCATATGCTGTCATTGAGCTATCATGCAAGCATAAAGAAGCATAAAGAAGCACGGCTGGTTTTGCAACTAGCAAAAAAGTTTGTGATTATTCTCAAAGCTAAATTAAAAGACACTGTTTTCAAATGGTCCCATATATTTTGTGCATCTTGATAGACTGTTTCAGGCTTTTCAATTAATTTCTTGACATTTTACTGATATAAATGATCCTGAGACAATGTGTGAAGACAGTGAATCATGATATTTTAACTCTTTGTTTATTTTATAGTTACGTCACTCGGAAACATTGTGTTTAAAGCAACAGAACAATATGTGGCACATTTGAAAAGATGTCACCTTTTGTCTTCAGACTGCAACCTCTGGATAGTCTCTTTTTCTCCTGAACAGGTTTAGCTGCATCATTAAGGGTCTCCTTCTGATTTGGCTGCGTTTCAGGCTTCATTTTCAGTTCGTTTTTTTGTCTGTATGACCACAACCACATGGAGGATAAGGCTGCTGTAAATATATGACACTGGCACTGGGCTTTAAAAATAACAGATTGGTCAGATAAAGTTGCTTCTGTTTTTGGGTTTGTTTTTAGCTGAAAGTGCTTTGCACTGAGCGTGTCGATAAACAGCATTTGGTCAGCGTGGCTGGTCACATCCACAAGCCTGACGCCATTTTGAGAAGCTTTGCTGTTGCTGAGACAAACACTTTTCCACTGGGTGGGCAGCCAAACAGTGGAAGACTTACTGCTGGACACTCATGACAAAGTAAATGGACACCTGCAGAGATGTATTTACTTTTAAAAGATCTGAATTACAAGATAATGAGTGCAGGTGCAAATTACTCCAGTAACAGCCCATAGGTTGAGTATGAAGTATGAGCGGCATGACTTTTCTCAACGGTTTCTAGCTAATTTGACCATGAGGAACAAAACTAGGGTGCTGTCATTTACTGTAACCTGAGCGAACATCGAGATTTTGCCGCGCCCTATAGGGCGCGTCCAGCGCATCTCTATCTCAGCTTCTGAAGGTCATAAACACTTGAATTTGGTCTCAAAATGACAGGAATAGGCATGTTCATATATGAAGGTTTCTAAGCTCTAAAACCTTTACTTTTCGAGATATTCAAGAAAAAACTATTGTTTTAAATTCGCATGGGGCGCAAAAAGTACTCCACTAGCAGGCTCAGGAAGTTGAGTATGCATGGAACACACAGACCAAGAAAAGTGTGATGCCATTATACCCTCATGTCTAAAGATTATAAAGTGTGGATCTTACCTTGTGTCTGTGATTAAACCATTATAGAACACAGTATGTTACAATAATGTTGTACGGTTAAATAAATAAACGATAGACCCTTTTAACTGCATTTTGTCTTCTTCATTGCATAGACTTTTGCCACCATCTACTGGTAGTCATGGTGAACTATAAATTCTATTTAGCAGTACCCTGAAATTGCTAAGATTTTTTTAATTTACCTTTTGTTGTGATTGATTGTTCATTGATTAGCTCTTTGGTGTTACATGCAGGCTGAGAAGAGTGAAGTAGTTTTTGGAGGTTAGTTTGTCTAGCTGCATCCCATATGCTGTCATTGAGCTAATGCCCGAGTATCATGCAAGCATAAAGAGGCACGGCTGGTTTTGCAACTAGCAAAAATGTTTGCGATAATTCTCAAAGCTTAATAAAAAAATCAATTTGTCCCATTCATGTTGTGCATCTTGATAAACTGTTTCAGGCTTTTCAATTAATTTCTTGACATTTTACCGAACCATTTACGATCCTGAGACAATGTGTGAAGACAGTGAATCATGATATTTTAACTCTTTGTTTCTTTATAGTTACGTCACTCTGGTGGGTCTGGAAATATTGTGTTTAAAGCAACAGAACAATATGTGGCACATTTGAAAAGATGTCACCTTTTGTCTCCAGACTGCGTCCTCTGGATAGTCTCTTTTCTCCTGAACAGGTTTAGCTGCATCCTTAAGGGTCTCCTTCTGATTTGGTTCCTTTTCAAGGTTCATTTTCAGTTAGTTTTTGTGTCTGTATGACCACAACTAACTACCTTCCTCATGGAGGATAAGGCTGCTGTGAACAGTAGGGGTTTAAAACATGAAATTATGTTCATGCTAATTTTGTTTGGTCCACTGCTGCAGTGAATAGGAAGATCAATGCATAATCTCACCACTGGAAATATGAATCTGTTCAGTTATACAGAGATACAAGATATTATTTGATGTGCTAGTGGTTAGGGATCTTACACAAATATAGTTTTGTTTTATAAGTCTTGCTCTCGGTTTACTGTGAAATAGGAAAATTAGATGTATTAACCAGGCTACTGGTGTCATCTGCTGGCATTCTTACAATCACACACATATGAAACAGCATGAAATATATCAAACCTCCACAAAGTTTGTGATCAAAATAGATTTAGGGTTTACAGAATGTTAAGACTATTAACAATGGATTTATTAAAGACAGGAATGATTCCATCCTTTTGATCATTAAGGTCCATATTTACGCATTGTGTTTCTTATTAGACACATCTAACTTCAGTTTTTGTACCGTCGTCATTGTCTCTCATGTTTCAGGAATACAGACCACTGTGCCAAAACTCCAAGCAGTAGATTCTGGAGTCTAGTCCTTAGGCTGTCTGGTGTACAAGCTGTGGCTATTAAATAATGAGGCCAATGCTGTATTTCAATTCTGATGAACAAAACTCATGTACACTGTAAAAAATGTCCGTAAAATTAACACTGAAATGGCGTAAAATCATGACATAAAAAAAAACTGTGAATAGAAATACAGTATTGCTTATTTCACAAAATGTTTTGGTAAAATACTAAACGAAATATAACTGTTAATTTTAAAGTAAGATTATGCATATTTCTTTGTAGAAATGTCATATGGCTGTAATTTACACAAAGAATTAGAAAGAACAGTTTGTAATACAAGAAGCAATGCAATGCAGTTTAAATGACAACATGGTGGTGTTTAAATAACATTTTCTGTAAGGTCAATTTTTTTCTATAAATAAACAAAGTTCATACCATAATATCGCTCACCATATTCATATGTTAAAGGTATTTTTCAACTTCTATTGAGTTGGCGAATCCCCAAATGTATGCAAATGTGATAACCAATCAGTTCAGCCTGTGATGTATGTAGTAGTTTGGTGTCTGTTAGTCTGCATCACGTTCTCTAGCGTTGCAATACCGCGAGAGTTGCTTGAAAAATCTGACCAAGATTGCAAGGGTTGAAGTAGTTCTGAAGCAAAGTTGTACAGAATAAATCATAGATTGCACAAATTAACGACTGTGTTGGAATTTCATGCTAGGCATTTTCTGCCCCGACTCACCGAACTGGAGAAAGCTAGCATATGTTTTCATTCAAAAAAGGCTTGGTCTGTGTACTAACAGCTGATGCTGTCAGGTCTGTGCTCTTTCTGTCCTGTGCTTTTACTTTGTATCCCTTTCGTCCTCTTATTTTACTTCCTGTCTGCCATTGTTTACTTCCTGTGTCTAGTCCTTTGTGCTTCCTTGTTCTTGCCATGTGCTCCAGTGTTTACCCTTGCCTTGTGCTCCTGTTCTGTGTACCTGTGTCTCCGCCCCTCATCTGTTCCCAATTATTAGTCTGTTTGTTATCCTGTTTTGTTTCTCCTGTCTTGTTAATTCCCCTTGTTGTTCCCTTGTTGTTCCCTTGTCCCCTTGTTGTTCTTGGACCGTTCACCTGTGTCTTTTTATCTGTTTCCCCCTTTTGGTATTTAAGTCGAGTCTTTCTTGTGTTTCGCGCGGGTTCAGAAGTCTTAGTATGGTGAGAGAGATGCTGTGTCCTGTATTCTTGCATTCTTGCCCATATTCCTTCTCTGACTTACTTCTGTGTTTTGATGTTTTTTGCCCTGCCTGTTCTTGGGCTCCTAAGTTGGGGTGTTTTTGGAATTCTGAGTTTTTGCCTTTTAATCTTCTGTGCTTTTTGTAAATAACTCCTGCGTTTTGGTCTGCATCTGGTCTGCAATTGTGTCCTTTCCTGCGAACCCTGACAGATGTAAAATTATTCTACAGTTAAGCAAATATTTGTGATTTATATCAGTAATAGAACAGGATTTTATGCCTACATAAAATTGCAATATTTAGATGTTGCTTTCACTGTCCAAACTGTTATTAATACATTCAAATACATTATATTATAAATAACTTTTAAGGGGAATCTACATGGAAAATCAGTTGAATAACTTCAAAGCAGTTCAATAATGTTGTTTGCTTGGTATTTCTCAGTGAAATTGAATGGGATTTTATGTACAATAGACAACAACTGGATGTACATTTTACTGAAATAATTGGTTTTATAGCATAATGGTCATGCAATATCAGCATAAATCCAATGTTAAATGTACTGGTTTACAATGTAATATTAGACATCATAAACTGTTAAAGGTACATATTATTCTGTGAAGATGGTTACGGTTTGGCCGTATTTTTTACAGAATTATTCTGGCAACCACAGCTGCCAGTTTTTTCCAGTAAAAACAACAGGATTTTTTTTACAGTGTAGCATAGCAGTGATGTAAATATAGCTCAAGTTCAATGTTGAATATAGAGGTTTAAATTTACATATACAGGTTAAATTTACATGCTGCTCTGTAAAGAGTTTTACAGGTGGATGTATTTTTTACAGAATTATTCTGGCAACCACAGCTGCCAGTTTTTTTTCCGTAAAAACAACGGCATTTCTTTTTTACAGTGTACTTCTTATATACTCGTAATAACCATCTTGTAATTAGGCTATGTGGTGTAGGTTCATCATAGCACTGGCAGGAGGAGAGTGCAGCATTCTGACATGTCCAGAGCTTCCTGCTTTACTGGGGTGTTACCACCTGCTCCAGCCACAACACAAAACGAGGCAAACACAAGAATTTATTGGAAGGGAAAATACAAAGAAACAAATATCTAGGGAAGAATATTAGATCTGCGAGCTGGGTGTGTGTGTGTATGTGCATGTGTGTGTGTGTGTGTGTGTGTGTGTGTGTGTGTGTGTGTGTGTGTGTGTGTGTGTGTGTGTGTGTGTGTGTGTGTGTGTGTGTGTGTGTGTGTGTAGTGTCAAATGTGAAAAATGAGAATGACAGAGTGGTAGGCCGCTTTATGCGCACGAGTGGATAACGAGGCCTAATACTACTGCCACTCCCTCAACCACAGAGAGGATAACGAGGCCTAATACTACTGCCACTCCCTCAACCACAGAGAGGATAACGAGGCCTAATACTACTGCCACTTCTTCAACCACAGAGAGGATAACGAGGCCTAATACTACTGCCACTCCCTCAACCCCAGCACAGAGAGGATAACGAGGCCTAATACTTCTGCCACTCCTTCAACCCCAGCACAGAGAGGATAATGAGGCCTAATACTACTGCCACTCCCTTAACCACAGAGAGGATAACGAGGCCTAATACTTCTGCCACTTCATCAACCCCAGCACTGCCACCAGGGGGCGCTGATGGGCATAACAGGGGGGACCTCAATGACGCTTGTTACTGTAGATACCAATAAATGGGTTAATGCATCTCAAACCCTGTTATACTGGTATAATAATAACAATAATGAATAATATATATATAGATTAAAGAATGATCAATATTGAACACGGTATTGCCATCCTTCATGGTCAGTTCACTTCCCAAATGAAATGTTCTCCTTTTTTGGGGAGGACAAAATCTGGACTAGATCCACCCTCAGAATCAGCTGCAACACAGGAACTGCCTTAAGTAACAAAACTATGTAATATCGACATATAGTATAAGTCACATCAAAGAACATGCCAATGTGACGCCCCTGTCGTGGGAAAGTGTTTGTATCCCACGAAAAGAGATGCATCAAAATGACACGGTACTGTAAGTGATATTCCATGTGAACTTATGCAGAGAGTGTGGCGCAACTAAGCATTTGGGGTATTCTGTGGGAGCAAGATGTAGCCAGCAGCAAGTTCGAGTTAAGTTCGGGGGAGAGGGGGCGTGGCGGCGGCGGGCGGGGGGGGGGGGGGTACGTAGCTGGAGATTGAATGTGTGAAGGGGTACGGGACTGTAAAATGTTTGGGAACCACTGCCTTACACCACTGACTAGGGCCCGTCATAATAGCCTGTACCTGGGCCCGTCGTAACTACGTTACGCCACTGACTCTGTGTTTGCTTTAGTGCTTATTAAAGGGTGTGTGATGTAGATCTGTGTGTAGATCCAGGTGTGCTGAACGGGTCAACTACCACATTTCAGCAACATTTTCTCAACTGAGTCCGCAATCAACTTAAGTATGAGGATGTCAGAAACTGATTCCTGTGAGATATCTTGTGATGGTGAGACGTACAATGAGAACCAGTGCTGGCAGCATGTCTGAGGGCTGATAAAGTATTTTTAGAGAACACAACACTCAAACAACACAAGTTCATTGATGTTTTTTTCTTTATTCATGCTTTTACCAAGATGTTTTTGAAAATGTCCGCATGTCTGAATGTTAGCCTTAAGGAAATGATAATGCCATGACAATATTGTCAATTGCTTGACAGGTTTTTCTACTGGATGTGGCTGTATGTGGCTTGACCTGAGGCATATAGATGTAAGGTTTACAAAGAATGTAACAGATTTGAACACTGCAGGAAATTAAACACACAAGAAAGACACTTTAGACTTTGGGAACTGTTAGATCAGTGCTTACTCAGACTTCCACTCCAGAGTTGGTATGCATCGAAGAAACTGAATAAAATGTTTAGTCATAATGTTTGATTGGCAATGATGGCACATGTAAAGGAAGCACTGGAGGATGAGGAGGAACATGAAATATGCCGTCAATGAGTAGGGGTTGATCTTTGAGGAGCCAAGATCCAGCCTGTGCAGGAGAACATATATTTAGAAACACAGTAGACTGTTTCTTTCTCATTATTTCTCTGTCTACTTTGGTTCATCTTGTGGTTGTTTTGAATTTGTCTGGGACGTGTTTATAATGAAACACTGTAACATACTCATACATTTTCCATATTACTGTAATACTAAAGTAATCCAATGTGACATGTTTGTTCTAACTCTCAACTGCTAACCTCTTGATGTCTTCCTGTAGTACAGCAGTCCAGCAGCACAGACCACCAGTCCCAGCAGCAGGCCAGCGGCCCCAATGGCAATCTTATTCCTCTCAGCCTTGGGCATGGAGGAGTCTGACAGTATAGAGGGTACACACACAGTTGTAATGCTGAGGAGAAGGATTTCAGATACACATTTAACATTAGATGATAAGAAATCGAACACCACATATTTTGACATCCTTCTCGTCTTTGGCCATATTTTGATTTCTGTAATCTGCTAATCTTAAACAGAGAGAAGTAGTCAGCCCGATTTAAATGGGTATACACTGATGATACATCTGTCTATTGGATTCATTTTTTCAAAACTAAACACAGAAATGACAAAACAGCATACACAAAATCCTAAACACATCATATCAGACAAACACATCACAACTCACAAGAACTAAGTGTCTTAGAATGGGAGTGGTGTTTGTTAATACTTCATGTTCATGCAAAATCATGTTGAAAATTAAGAATTAGTTAATGGTTTTCCAGACATTATTTCATGCCCTATACATTTATACATGTACATACGAAACAGTATTACATGTGTTGTAATGTTTTGCTGTCAAAGCAAAAAAAAGAAGAAATAATGACAATTGATTTGGAACTCACCCCAGACAAACTCCCTGGGCTCCTTGAAGCTAGCATGCTCCACCACACAGGAGATCTTCTCTCCAGCTTTGGGGGTGAACTCCAGGTGGGAGTGGATCTGGTAGAACCAGTCTCCATCCGCTAGCTCCTCCGTGGCTGAGACATCACTGGTCACCTTCTGGCCGTCTCTGTACCAGGTCACGCGGATCATTCGTGGGTAGAAGTTGTAGGCACTGCACATCAGCATGGCGACATGATTGCTACTGACTGGCCTCACCAAATTCAGATTTACGCTGGGCTCCACTGTAAAAGTACAGTTTTTTCAGAGTGATGATTGATGGAGAGAATTTCGAAACACTGTTAATGACTTCAGAATATATTAATCAAGTTTTATATTAATAATCACCTTGCATGAATCATGTGCTTATGTAAGCAGGAACATGGCTTTTTTTGTGTGTGTGTAACTTAGATTATTAGGGGCCACTTAGTCTGCATATGTGCAAGAGCATGTTTGGACCAGAGGTGATAAGAAGGGTCGAACTGCGCTTCTTTCAACCTTGTGCAAAACTGACATCCTCGCAAGACAGGGAGCCTCGGACGTCAGAGACCCACCACGTGTTATCCCTGGTGACAAATAGTTTTGGCGCCAGAGAATGCTAAACTTCTATCTATATCAACCTTGTGCGATTGTTTAATATTGCTTCTCTCTCGTCTGCTGTAGTCTGGGAGTAAGCCCAGGCTCCCTCTCTCTCTGAGAGGGCCTGTGCTTCTCACTGACCTGCCGGGACGTGGGTGAGCGAAACAAGCTTGTTGTTGTTGTTTGATAAATATACTTATATACTCGGGAGTCCTGAGGTAACTTGACTACATTTTCACCTAACAATGATTTTCTATAATTTCCTGCATTGGAAGATATCAGTGTTGTATCATCAATTTACATCAATCAGCAAAGCTTTCAACATGTCCGAAGGAATTCAGACTTTCACATATATTCTGCTTACACGTGTTTTCTTAAAACTCAGCCTTATTTTATTCTATCACGGGGAAACTGTGAATTGGACTCTGGTCTCCAAGTGAGAGGTGAGAGCTAAACCCTCTGTGCCTCAGAACAAGCATGAACACATGTGCAGAGACAAAGACTCAGAGATGAGCAACAAGTTAAGGGAAGTTTACTGAAGGACTGGTCTGGCAGGCAAAGCAGGCGTGAAAAAAAAGCATCCCAATATATCCTAAATGGTAATACTAATGTATATGTATTATTTAATGATTTATTTATTAACTACACTAAGAATAAAAAATGTTTTCAGAACATACAACCTACTTAGTCGAGAAACTAAAATCAGCACTTACATCTCAAGACTGAGCAGAGAACAAGGTCAGAGAGGTTGCCTAAATCGGATAAAACTTCCAAAGGCTCAGGGGAAAAAATCAAAGGGAAAACAAGTCCTGAGGACCTGTTGTGGCCCAAAAGGGAATAACATCCTCCAGAATCGCATGTTCAAAGCTCTACACACACAAGATGCAAAACACTTTAACTGTTCCCCTTTTACTATGTTCACTTTATTCTACTTTTTTCTACACCATGTTCCCTTGTCTACACCATGTTCCCTTTTTCTGTGTCAAAGGACAGAGACAGCTATTCATGTGGTTACACTTTTTCAACCACTAACTACACAATAGTATGATAACTCTAAAATACTATATTTGTTTGGCTTATGGCTTTTGTAGTAACAGTAACGGCACACACACAAATACAGTACTTAGTTCAACTTTGTTCCAAAATCCTATTTGCCAAAGTGTTGCACAGAGTAAATGCACCTTTTACATTTCCAATGCTACAGTGTACGAAATGCCCTTTACTGAATGTAAGACAAATACAACTAAATGAACCTCTTTGTACATTTACACTTTGCATAAAACAAGACAGTGTGCAATGGTTCAAGAATGGAACTCCTCAACATTGCAACTAATACCCTCCTTTCATACTGGCACACTCTGTATGCATGTCATTTTAAAGGGCAGTGCCTTGAAAAGGCACTAAGATGATCCATCTCTGAATGTTGTGTCTTCAATTGGGGATTATGTTTTTGCAAAAAGTGTTAAAAACTGAGTGTGTGGCAGAGAATTAGCTTCTGCAGAGGTTTCAGAAACCGTGCCACATGTAAACATCTTGTGTGTAAGAAACTGGAAAAAGACTGGAATCAATATTCTATACTCACTTGTTTTGTCCATTCCATGGCTTTTGTAGACAAGAGCATTGACTTTGCAGAGTCTGTCCACAGAGCCCTGCTCATAAGGCAGAAGGTGTTTATCTTCATTCTTTTGATGTGCTAGAGCCATTCCAAAATCTGAATAGCCGACATACCTACCAACGGTGCTGTTAAATACTAGGAATTCCATTTTATTATAAAAGTACGACTCTACAAACACCATGTCTGTCAAACTCATCGAGTTGGAGTAGCATCGTATCCATCTGTACTGGCAATATCCATCTAAAAAAATAAAATCAAACTCATTACAGCCTATTAATATTAGGATATTATGAATAGTTTAATGTTTCCTAAGCTGAGACTTCTGTTAACTGCACAACTACTCTTTAATTACTCTTTCTTTCTGTTTATGTATTATATGTACAAGTTTTCACTTACCTACGCCAAGGAGAAGATATACTAATGGCAGGAGACAAGCACAAATCAGTCTTGACCTGGACATGGTCTCCTTCAGTTAGGAGAAAGCCCTGTGTGGAGGTCGTTATCACTCAGTGCAACAGACCAATCAAGAAAATAAGAAGGAACAGTGTCATATATTTCCAGGCAAACTGCTGTATCAAATAAGTTAAACAGCAGAGCAATGTAACGATCACAAGAGCTGTCTGCAGTTGATGAACATAGACAAGGCAGCACTAGAAAACACAGTGTCTTTACAAATTCATGAAATCAAATCAAATTCATAAAATATACTCAAATCCATCCTGATGTGCCTCTGGATCTTACACATATACTAATGACTGTTAATGAAACTGGCCTTCCTATTGGATATTTCTGTTCGGCCATAACTTATTGAAAGAGGTGGAAAATATTTCTCCGCTGCAGTTGGTTTTCCTGTAGTCCGAGTAAATGGGTCAGCACACATTGGTATATCAATCAGCGCATTTGAAATATGAAGCTTGCTGTCATCTGTTTTTGGATTACATGTGTCCAATGCACAGGAATTCAATGTAAGTAGTGACTTAAAACATTACCCTAACAGTTATCGTTGACATGCTAAGACAATGTGTAGTCCGGCGGTCATTATCGAAATATATATAAAAAACGCCACAAACAGTAGTTTCGTCCTGAAGGATTTATTTTTCGCTAAGAAAAAGCGGGATTTATTTTCAAATCCAAGGAACTTTTTGTAATATTCTGAGGAGCCGTATAATAAACACAATTATTATGTTCCAAAAAAGTTCCGGGATTTTTTAAATAATGACCGCCGGACTTTACATTATCCCTTACATGGTTGTCATACTCCAAAACATTTTCTGAAGTTGGCGTGCAATGAGGATCTGAAGAGAGAAGTTGTTTTTCATTCTGTTTGATTGTTTTTGGAAACCATTATTCTGGATAATTCTGGTCAAATCTGAACTATCCACCAAACTGGGTCCTACTAGAGATCGAGCAGATTTATTGACCATGTAATTATAATTTAGCAATAAACAGTTTTTACAATAACCTATTCCCACAATCATGGAATGGGTTTAAAGGCTCAGTATATTACCAATAGTTGTTATTAAACCACATAGTATTTTTGATGATAAAACTGAAGTGAACAAAAAGCAGAAAAGAATACAACAAAGACTCCTTTAAGAATACGACATGGCCTATTGTATTTCGTCATGCAAAAACAAAAACCTGAGGGGATGACATGGGAATGCCATAGCCTATAGCTCTATAGCCTGCCTGCACACAGATAATGTATACACTGTGTTTTTCTTTTGTGCTCCAGTTGTGTATCAAGATGCCATCAACGACATATACTGTGACAGAAACCAGGAATACTTTTCAGCAAATCTTGATGGGAATCAGGTACTGTATGTGGACTTTGAGAACAAGACAGTCATCATCACAATACCAAGTGTTGTAGACCCCATATCCTGGGACACATTCTATGGACTGATATATTCATACGCTTACAATGAAATGAAGGAATTTCAGGATGGCATGGAATATATTGCAGGACAACTTGGTTATCCTCCAGAGGCAAAAGGTAAAGTGCAGCTTTTTGAAAATACTTTTTTACTTTGAATTGAAAAGTTTGTACACTGCAGTGAGTATCATTAACTTTTGACATGTTTCTTATGCCGATTGATATTGTATTTTTAATAATTTTTTAACAAAGCCAAAGTGAATGCTAAATTGTGTTATTTTTTAAGAATGAAGTGAAAAAAAATGTTAAATTGCAGAGCCAATTTAACACTTTTGTAAGTGCCATGTATGTCCATGACGAGGTGCGTTTGGGTTCTGAGAACACCCTCATCTGCTACGTCACCGGGTTCTACCCTCCTCGACTCACCGTGAAGTGGACCAGGAACAACAACAACGTGACACAGGGAGTGAGATCAAGCCAGATCCACATAAACAACGACGGCACCTTCAACCAGTTCTCCACCCTGAAGATCACCCCTCAGGAGGGGGACATGTACACCTGCAGTGTGGAGCACTCGGCACTGGAGGGGCCCATGACAAGATACTGGGGTGAGACGCTACAGCAAATAAACTGTGTGACTCATTCCCCATTAACCTGGATATATTATATACAACACAAGGCTTAGCAATCAGTTATGAGCCTCTCAGTCCTAATAGTGCTTAAACAATTCATCCTGGACAACAAGTAATCAAGTATTGCTAACACTTGTCTTGAAATCTGCAACACTGGTGTTACCATCATAAACATATCGTGGCAGAGCCATAAACTGTCATCATGTAACCTCAGATGTTGAAGTGTCTGTGTGTGTGTGTGTGTGTGTGTGTGTGTGTGTGTGTGTGTGTGTGTGTGTGTGTGTGTGTGTGCATCTGTGTCTTCCTCAGATGTGCAGGTGTCAGAGCCCAGTCTTGGTCCCTCAGTGTTCTGTGGAGTGGGTGTGACTCTGGGACTGCTGGGAGTGGCTACCGGAACGTTCTTCTTCGTCAAGGGAAAAGAGAGTGCAGGTATGAGAACAGAACAGACATTACACGACAGTTCATTTCTTTGTTGTTCTATAAATTCAACCAGAAATGTCTTTTGTTCAACCTGGCATGCTTAACACTGACCCCTGCTTTAAATAAACTCACACACAGAGGAAGTGTGACCTTGGAATTTTCGGATTGTTTTTTTTTTTGCAAAAAAAAACAAATACCCAGGGCTAGAGTGTTCGGACCAAATGATGCCACTGACCCTACGCTTAAAATATATGATATGATTTGATATGTGCTGATGTTTTTGATTTTTCTCCTTTCAGGCATAATTCCTCATTAATCAAAGCCCTCCTGAGATGTACTTCCAACGACTGCAGTTAAAAAAGTTTTTCCTAGCTGGAATATGTCATGTATATATACAGGTACAGGTAAATACAGCACAGGGTAGGAAAACTGAGAAATTCCTAATTCGAAGTCAGTAAATAAATAAATAAATAAAATAAAAAAAATGAATAAGGAATTATGCTGTCCATAATTTATAATAATAAATATACCATATCGATGTCTCACGAGTAAACTGTGACTTCAGTAGTATGTTTTACCATCCTATTTTTATTATAACAACATGTACACTATAGCAGATTATCACTTCATGAAAGAAGGTTTAGCTAAGAATCTGATGTACACTTGCTGGTAAAAACTCTTCATTCTTTATCCTCTCTACAAACACACAATAAATAATTGTAATCGGTAGTAATTACATTTGATTGGTTTTTGATTATGTTAGGCGTTTGTGTTTAGTGTTGATGGTCAGTTAACCATGATGTACATGATGATTTTTTTGCCTACTTTAAAGGTACAGTGTGAAGTTTTTAGTGATGTCTAGCAGTAGAATAATTATGTTTTCATTAGTGCATAACTACCTGTAACTATGAATTGTTGTGTTTTCATTAGCTAAGAACGAGCCCTTCGTGTCTACACAGGGAGTGGGTCCTCTTCCAGGTCCATTTTTATGGCCGCCATAGACACTTGCACACGCTTGTGAAGGGAAGGGTATTCAGCTAGTTGTAATTCAGCAACCTCATCACTAGATGCCACACAAAAAATATTGTACAAAGACTAAGGGAAGACTACCAGATCAATGAGAGCAATTGAAGTGATATCTGTGTAAATCAAAGTCTTCCTACAACTTAAAGAATTAAATTAAAGTTTCCCCCATTGCCCAATTGTTGTTTTGTGTTCACTTTTTCACTAGTTTCCCAATTGTACACTATCGTTGGTATCAATATTTACAGCATTAATGGATACTGTTCCCTTTGTACCTGTACCTTATTTTATAGCAAGTCATCTCTCCAAGAGGGAAGCAAAAATATCAGATGAAGTTGTTTGGAAAGACAAAAAAAAGCTACTGAGCGTTCATCCATCCATCCACTTGAGCTGACATTGAAAGAGATGAATCTTAGCCCTTTCTATGGACCAGTGCGACCAGTTCTTCAAATAAAAACAAGCGTCACTTTAGAAACTTAGAAAGTTAGTAGAATCTTTCACAGTACACAGTTCAACACTTTTCTTCAGTCTAAACCAATTTAAAAGGATTAGGTATTGAGCTGTTTTGACTTGCTACTGTAATGTGCTCACTACCCATTTACCTCTCTTAATCCTATCCAGTGTGAGTGCAATTTATGGGTGAAACTAGTTCAGTGAAGTAAAACTCCTCAAACTTCAACAACGTCTACTCTAGTGGAAACAGCATGGCATGAAAACGACATAGAACAGTCCAGTAATGTTCCATGGTTTAATCATGGTTCTTCTGAACAGTGACATGCAAAGCCACTTGCTTCCTCATACGGTCACAGTTCCTCTTCTGACATGGCGCTGGATCAAAAAAGACCACTGACCAAAAAATAATGTATGACAGCATTAGTAACTAGGAAAATACTTGTGGAGGACTCCAATCTTAGGGAAGAGAAGGGGGAGACCATTGTTGATACTGGCTATCAACTTCAAGTCGGTGCTTCATACTAGTTTTAGTCTGTCTCAGTCAGAGCTGACAGTCCTCTGATACCCCTTTTTCACCAGCAGGGAACAGGTTCAGTTCTGCTTTGTATCAGGATCAAGTATTAAGTCGCAAGCGCAGACAGCAAGTAGGGTTCAAGATCGAGTTTATTAAATGAAAGGCTCACAGAACAGAATATGTAGTCTAATCCACAAAGGACAAATTAATAGTTCATGTTCATAGAGACGGTTTCAGTAATCCACAACAGAAAGTATAATCCACAGAATAGTTATCCAACTGAAAGTATTAGTCCAAGTAGAAGGCAACTCACTCAGGTAAACAGTCACTCGGTAATTAGGCTATCCCAGCATCTTTGAAGAAAACAGTGCATAAATTATTTCGGCAAACATCAGTTCAGCATAAGTACACAGAGGCAACACTAAATGGTCCAAAAGAAAAAATAGAGAGAGGAGTTACTAGTACTCACGTTAGCCCATGACAGAGTGAAGGACACCCAGTGCTTAAGTAGAAAGTTGTAATCACTGCAGGTGTGTGGCGGTTGAGCCGGGTGCCGAGGAAAAGCTAGTGCTAAGGTGCTCTAGGACAGGTTTCGCTCTCTAGATGAGCCGTGATCATGCATGGATGTGAGTTTCTGCACAAAATTGTTAACCGATCTGAGCATTTTGACCAAAAATATATTGGCTCAGAACCTGAAAGGTTGGTTTGCAGCTGGACCATGGACTCTCATTAAGACTTTCATTATTTCCTCAGTCTGCAGAGCGAAGATGCACTGAATAGAAGCGCCTGCCGTCCGTCTCATTCTTTCTCCTGTTGTTACAGGAGTCTTATGTGTTTATGGGCTCTCAGTCAGAGACCTGTTACATTCACTTTGGTGAAGCATCCTTCATTACAACGGTTTCACTGGTGGAAACACTGGCTGGTTCACTAGATGGCACCAAAGTTAAAAGAACAAGCTCCCTGTTGGTTGATAACAGCTATGAGAGATGCTGTTGGTTGATAAGGGCTATGAGAGATGCTGTTGGTTGATAAGGGCTATGAGAGATGCTGTTGGTTGATAACAGCTGATGATGAGATGCTGTTTCATGAAGGTGGATGTGCATAGAGACCCAGGATATGTAGATAAATGGGCCACAAAGACCTCTCTTTAAGTACAACAAAGCTTGGTTTAAAAAACAATTACAAATGTTTTCAATGAATTACATGCTTTGTGATTCATTTACCTAAATGAATTGCATATACTGTATAAAATTGCTGTGAGAAGTATTTAAAAATCTGATGGTCTGAGGTGAAGTGACAAAGTAAACAAGCCTGAGCAGTGTGATGTTTACCACACAATAATGGCAAACAACAGATACTTCAATGGACTTTATTTAATGAAGAGCAGATTTTCTTTATTCCTGAATTACCCATCTCCTAGTTTGTGTAAAACTAGCAAGCTAACTTATTTAGGTTACGTTAGACTACACAAACAACTAAAGCACAGGTCTTGCATACGATCTTGCTCCCTTGTAAACTTACGTCACCTGGTACGACCCTCTGCAGACGATGTAATGGCCTGCATTCAACAGTGGGGACGGACGATTGCTTGATTGACTGATTACCCACACCTGGGGACACATGGAGGATAAAAAGAATCAGCGGACACCTGACTCTAGTGATGGCGAAATGAAGCTTCATGAAGCTTCAAAGCTTTCCAGTCAGGCGTGTTGGAAAAAAAAAGGTTCATTCCTCGAAGCTTTGTTCGCACTCTAGTGACACCTGCTGGTCAATAAAAATACGGTGTAGGAAAGATTCTCGGGACAGTGAATTTGTTCAATTTGTTGTGGTGCGCAAGGCCTGCTAAAATAACATGCACACAAACGTATGGTGAAAAAAACGTACCTCAAATTTCATTGTATGTGAATACAATGACAATAAAGGCTTTGTTTTTGTATTCTTTCTTCTAATAATTGTTTAACCTCTGACTCAGGCCTTGCCTGTTACGAATGGTGGGGGATGTGAAAGACTCAAATGCACGACTCAGCACAGGGGTAGGTTGAAGGGGTTAAACGTTTTACTAGCCGGATTCGGTACACAGGTAGGCAGTCCAAGAGTGGCAAACAATCCAAACAGGGAAAAGGCAGGAGAATAGTCATAGTACAGGCAGAGGTCAGAAGCACAAGTAATCACATTAACCAGGAGGACACGCTAATCACTAGGCACACCGGCAAAAACAAGGAACATACCAGGTAACAACAATTTACAAAGACACAACGAGAAACAAGAAAACAAGGACTATATATACACAAGCAACGAGGGACAGGTGAAAACAATCAAGGCGGGGCAGACAATGACACAGGTGGACTAAACAAGGGGAATTAACAGGACACAGGTGAAACCAATAATACAAACAACCCGGGAGATTGTGAACAGGTGAGGGGTGGAGACACGAACAACAACAAGAGGGCACATGGCATAGACAAACAAACATAGGAAAGCACATGGTGGGAACAAGGAAGCACGAGGACTAGACAAGGGAACAAACATGTGACAACACAAGGGAGACAAACTCAGAAATTGGACACGGACAGAACACAGACCTTACATTGCCTTGTAAGTCTGCATTTGTACGAGTCTTTCCTTTACACAGAAAATAACAATATAAGAATTTCTGAGGGAGACCATAATGACACGGTGACAACGACATAAAACATGTAGTACAATACAAACCTGTCAATACATGATTGTGAGAATGATAACAGCAAATAGAATGTAACATACCTTAGCAGTAGTGCTGGATCGGAACAGACCCACAAGCTTCCTTGCCTTCATCCTGAGCGCTGGGAGCCCAGGAGTCTGGTCAAGGGCTTTCTTCACCATCAGGTTAATGGCATGTGCTATGCAGACTGCATGTCTAATCCTCAGGTCCCTGGCACAGGCAAGCATATTAGCTGCTGCATCGGTCACCACACATGTAACTTTGAGGGTTATTCCCCATTCCTCCATAATGGAGGCCTTGGCTGCTGCCAAGTTCACCGCAGTATGGGCTTGGGGACATTTCTGCACACCTAAAAGTACTGTGATAAGTGTGTTACTGCCATTGATAAAATGACAGGTGACCGCAAGATATGCATCCATGTGAACCGAAGTCCACATATCTGCAGTGAGGCTCACTGCAGCATCTTCCTCCACTCTGGCCTTGGCTTCCTTCTTGGCCATTTGGAATTTCTGCTCCACCATGGCTTTTAAGGCCTGAAGAAATAAGATTACAGGTTGAATAAAAGCTGTGAAACAATATATTGTGCACATGTAAATGTGCAAATATTCTGTGCACGTACATACCTGTCTTGTTGGCAGAACATATGTAGGGTCCAGTTTGTTTACAAACCCTCTGAACCACTCATCCTCGACTAGGGTGAATGGTTGGCTATCTTTTACAATCATGTCAACTAAGGCCTCATCCAGTTCCTGTTTTCTGGAACCTAAGCAAAATAAAAAAGGCCATGTATACAATATTACAACAAAAAATGAAAGTGCTTACAAAGTTACAAAAAAACATACCTTACCTTGGCTTGGTCCAGCCTCGGCCTCTTTGATCTCATGCAAGGCACAGTAATGCAGATCACACATTTCATCTACAAATAAAAAAAAAGATACTCATTAAACTAAAGGTACAACAGAATGTACTGTAGAGAATACATTGTTGGACATTTAAAAAAAGATCCGTGACAACACAATAATAGGCTAATGTCAGGGAAGTCATACAAGCTACAAACAGACCTTATTAGGAGAAATCAAAACAAAGAATTCCCGAACGGGTGACTACTTTCTCTTCCTAACTGGCTCCATAACTGAATCTCAAATAATTAATACTTCTAACTACCGCAAATAGGTATAGTCAGCAACGCATCATAGAATAGGGCCGTGGCTTAACATGAGAGAAAACAATCCCAAGAAAACCATGCAGTTTAATGGGACTCTAATGTAATTCCTGATGAGAAAGTAAAATACTTCACTGGAGACGTTCAGGATAGATTATTACCCCTGCATTGTGTATGGTTGGTAAAAGATGAATGCCTTAATTTCTCCTAATTGTTTGTGTCAGATGAGTGAATATTTCACAGTTTTTGGGGGAAAATAATAATATTCATTTGTTGGTCTTGAATTCAAAAATCATTCTTTAAAATACTTGTTGTATATTTTATTCTTGAGTTCCTGGTTTTAGGCATGATGAATATGACTGAGCAGCCAATAAGCTTACCAGGTGTGTAATACTAATGTACTCACTCCATTCCACCTGTTCAATCCTTCTCTCTCTCTCACTCCATTCCAGCTGTTCTCTCCCTCTGTCCTTCTTTCTCTCTGCCCTTCTACCACTCTCGCTCTCTCCTACCTCGCTGTCCTTCTGTCCTTCTCTTTCTCTCTCTCTCTCTCTCTTTCTCTCTCACACACACACACACTCACACAGATGTACATTCTCAAATAATCTGACTGACTCCTCCTCATCAGTGTGGCATCAACATCTCCGCCACTCCTCCTTAGAATAAAACACATGAACAGAAACTGAACTCTCACACTGTTATCGCCCTGTGTGTGATCGAGGCTGTGAGAAATGGCGGATTCTTTCACTTGTTCAGTTTGCTTGGATCTAATGAAGGATCCAGTTGCCGTTCCATGTGGACACACTTATTGTCTGGGCTGTATTAAAGGTTGCTGGGATCAGGAAGATGGTAAAGGCATCTACAGCTGCCCCCAGTGCAGACAGACATTTAGGCCAAGACCTGTTCTGAGTAGAAATGTTCTGATTGCTGAAATGGTGGAGGAATTTAGGAAGACCAGAATGCAAACTTATGTTCCTGCTCACTGTTATACTGGACCTGGAGATGTGGAGTGTGACATCTGCACTGGGAAAAAACTGCAAGCCGTCAAATCCTGTCTGGATTGTCTGTTGTCTTACTGCAAAACTCACTTCAAAGCTCACAATGACCTGCACCCAGGAAGAAAACACTCAGTGATTGATGCCACTGGTCAGCTACAGGAGAGGATCTGCTCTCATCATAAGAAGGTTTTTGAAATATTTTGTCGAACCGATCAGAGTTTTATCTGCTATCTGTGCATGATGGACGAACATAAAGGCCATGACACAGTCACAGCTGCAGCAGAACGGACTGACAAACAGGTGAGTATTGGAGTTAGATATGTGTCTATGAGGGCTCTTATAAGTACTAACTGAATGTAATACTATAACTACAAGAATGCTATTTCACCAGTCTTTAAGTCTGCCTGTTTCCGCAATGACTTTGCCCATTAGAGAAAGGAACAATCAGGAAATGATTATCAGGTGTAAGGTCCAGTGTTGAATGAAAACAGTGAAACATTAACCTGTTGGCTTCAAACTGAACACATTCTTACCTCGCAAAATAATGTTCTGTTCGGTTCTACATGTTCTGAGCCAGCTTGACAAGTGTTGTTGCTGTTTAATACCAGTGCTACTCTTGAACTTTTATAGATTTTCACTTGAAAATGATGGCAACTGCTTCGATATGTCATTAAATCTCTTGAAAAGACTCTTTCTGCAATGACTTTGCCCATCAGAAAATGGAAGAATCAGGAAATTATTATCAGGTGCAAGGTCCAGTTTTGAATAAAAACAGTGAAACATTAACCTGTTGGCTTCAAACTGAACACATTTTTACCTCGCAAAATAATGTTCTGTTCGCTTCTACACGTTCTGAGCCAGCTTGACAAGTGTTTTTGCCGTTTAATACCAGTGCCACTCTTGAACTTTTATAGATTTTTACTTGAAGATGATAGCAACTGCTAAATGTGTCATTAAATCTCTTGAAAAGACTCAAATGTACTTAAAAGTCTTTGCTAATAAATGTTCAGTTGTCATGTGTGATGTCTGATCGTCATTATTTTAAACAATCCCCCGATAATACAGTGAAAAGAAGCTGTTTTTTTTTTTTTTTTTTTTTACAGAGACAGTTGGGGCAGACCCAGAGGAGATTCAATCAGAGAATCCAGGAGAGAGAGAAGGAGCTGCAGGAGCTGAGGAAGGCTGTGTTGACTCTCAAGGTCAGTACTGAGGAGAGGAGGACAGATGGTCAGAGGTTTTAGCAGTCATGTGTTATTGTATTATCAAATCTGCAATGATGTACTATGTACTATGGCCAGATCACAGCGATAAGGCTGGTATAAATGAGGGGGGAAGTGGGAGGTGATATTCCAGCTTGGGCCAAATAGTTCTGAGCACTCTCAAGGTGAGAACTGACTGCATAAGCCAACAGCTGGCTCAGCAATTGCTTGTTATTGTGTTATCACCGTTATGCTGCCATCTCTACATGATACAGACAAACATGGTTTGGCAGGATTTGCCATTGGTCATTTGATCAAAAAGAACCAGTTACCACAAGTGAGTTTGCTCCTTCACACAGTGAGTTTGCTCCTTCACTTGTCTCCTGCCACCCTCATCTTTGTGTGTCTCCTAACAGAGCTCTGCACAGACAGCAGTGGGGGACAGTGAGAAGATCTTTACTGAGATGATCCGCTCCATTGAGAGAAGGCGCTCTGAGGTGAAAGAGCTGATCAGGGCTCAGGAGAAGGCTGAGGTGAGTCGGGCTGAAGGACTCCTGAAGCGACTGGAGCAGGAGATTGCTGAGCTGAAGAGGAGAGATGCTGAGCTGGAGCAGCTTTCACACACAGAGGATCACATCCATTTCATCAAGGTAACATAATTTAAAATAGGGCATCCATGTGGGTTCAAGAGAGGAAAAATGCATAATTTGTAGATCTTTTAATCTGATGTTGGTAATGTCTGTCTAACATATTCACATACCTGAACACATGAATGCATATACACTACACTAACTGAATTCACCCATCATGTCTACAGTCTTTGGGAAAGCACAGACCTGACTGAATATTCAGGAAGTCTGCCTCACCTTTTATGTATTTCTCTCTGTAGAATGTCCTGTCAATCAGAGACTCTTCTCGCTCTAAAGACTTACCCAGCATGACCTTCAACCAAGGCTTCTCTTTTGAGGCTGTGAAGGAATCTGTCTCTGGAGTGAAGGTGCAGCTGGATGACATCTTCAGGCAGGAAGTAGTCAGGATATCTGCATCAGGTGGATACAAATGTTGAATTGACTCAATGATGAATTACTAATTTCAATGTTTGAGAAGACAAAGACCACATTTGAGGCTTCATTTTGATACATTTTTCTGTATCTCTCAACAGTGGCGAATATCCAGATCATCCAGTCTTTAGAATGTGAGTCTCTCTCTTTGTCTGTCTGTCTGTCTCTGTCTGTCTGTCTGTCTGTCTGTCTGTCTGTCTGTCTGTCTGTCTGTCTGTCTGTCTGTCTGTCTGTTTCTCTCACACACATAGACAAACACACACACATAGTATTGTCATCATTAGTTATTACACTGATTATATTGTTTTATACATTGATATGTGATGAGTTCTAGTGTGTTAAAGCCATCTGGTGAAATATGGTGTTTTCATTTCATGTGTCTGTATTATCATTTGAAATTTGATCTCAGTTTGGGTTGAAGCATTAGACACTGTGAACAGGGTTTGGGTCACATTCCTGGACACCAGTGACCGTTTTATGTTATATATAAGCACTGTTAAGCTGAATAACCCTTGATAAAGGAAAAGGCAGTTGCCTAAGAAATAACATTTGCTTACACAGCTTTTCACAGGTCTGTCACAGTTGATAAAAACAAACATTAAGGAAAACAAAGCACCCGAAGATGAACCTAACTAAAGCTATATGGGCTTAGTCAGTGTGTGAAAATAAGTGTGTGAGTCTGGTCTTCAGATCCAGGGTTAATGAGTGTCTCTCTGTGTTGGGATCCCAGATGCTGATCCTGAGCTCCCAATCAGAAGAACAGACATCAGGAAGAATCTGCCACCAATGAGTAAGTCATTAATGACTGATTCTCACAGCCTCTAAGCCTTTACATCAGGGGTCTAGCACAGAAATATCATTGATATAATCTGATCTCAATAAAAACCCTCTTTCAGCTGCGAGACATAGGTGGCACGGAGGTGTGGTAGGGCTCCAGAGTTCGAAATAAAGGCCTTTAGTTACATTACTGGTTCAGGCACAAACATTTCTGGAAACAAACATTTGTTCCCTAAAACAGCGTAAATGGTCAGTTTCCTGCCCCTGTTCACACATGAGCTCACCTGTGTGTTGTCCTGTCACTGTACCAGGGGGCTGGCAGGGTCATGTCCACACCATTGACACTGAATTCTATTCCACAAACCAGCGATTTGCTTTCCTATTAAAGTATGCAATGGAAACTAAAGTTGACTTGTTTTTCAACAGCAGGGCTGTGATTGGACTTAGGCTACTGCTCTCTCACTTTTCTAATTGTTTAAGAACTGAAGGACTAAATGCCCTTACCATCCTCTTGAATGAGTGCATCTCCGTCTTCTCTTGTCCGTGGGAGATTGGAGGTCTTTAAGACTAAAGCAGCTGGAGACTCATAATGTCACCCCCCACCCCCTCCCCCACACATTTTTTGTAACATATGTTATGTTCAGATCCCAGCTTTCATAAAAGTTTAAACTGTAGGAGGCCGATGTCCTCTCTTATATCTGTTAACTCCTCATGTATCCAGACAGAGTTGCAACAATATCATTTGTAAAGAATGAGAATCTTTCCTCTCCCTCATTTCCATGGTATGCCGAGTGATACTCCACGTCTGGTGGGAGCCTGATTTGAACACCCTGAGTCTAAGAAAAATATGAACACAACCGGAGAATCAGCATTCTTTATATATGAGCATATGATGTGATTGCTGTGATGTTTATGAATGCCCTTCTCACTCAGTTTAATGGGCTATAATGTGATGTTTTCTGTCTCAGTGTCTGAAGTCCAGGCTGTTTTTCCTGAACCAGTGACCAGAGGAGAGTTCTCCCAGTGTAAGTTGGACATAAAGACATGCAAGTTATCACACACACACACACACACACACACACACACAGTGATACGCTCACATGCATAGATTCATGATCATGTTAGCAAACCCACATACAAATTCAAACCTACATTCATGTAAACATGTATAAAATCACACACAGCGACACACACACACACACACACACACACATTCATGCTTTTGAACTTTTGGAAACACAGCCACTGGAACATTTACACCTCTCATATATAAAAAGAACTCCCTTCACACACACTCTCTCACACACACACACACACGCGCTCGCACACACACACAAATGTAGACAAACGGGCAAAAAGGCAAAAGGGGAGGGAGGAGAAAGGGAGGGGAAACAATCAGAAATATGGCATGGACTAACACGAAAATCATATCAGGATGAGCATGCTAGCATACATGTGATGAATATACACAATACATAAAAACATAGCATGCTATATACATGATACTTACAAAATTGATAAAGGATAAGTTGAGAAGAGAACATTCAAGTATTGTAGGACAACTAAGTGGGTATACAATGTGCTCGTAAGGTTATTATTATAAGGGTAAGTAGAATTATGGAAATTAAAACTATGTCGATGGTGGCAATTATTTACATTGCAGGTTAATGCTAGCACAGAGTATGGCGTAGAATAAGTGCATGACAGTGTGTTTGGGGTGAGAAGGTGTAGGCCGAGTGATTTACAAGAAGATCATCAGGTGGAGAAACTACAGCAGCATCCCACAGCAAAGATAGTCTTGACTAAGGGGGGAAAAAGTGAGTGGGAAAAGTTTGGCTGCCAATACCAAATATGTTCTTAATGGATATGGTGATGAGGAACAATGTTTCAACAGCCATCGATATTTGGGAGCAAAGATTACGCTACAAGTGAGATCATTTGGTTAGAAAACATCAATTTGATGAACAAAGAGAGAGAGATACATTTAGGTAAACAGTAGGTGATATGGCCACTTCATCAGTATCAGTATAAGCATCATTTGATATATGAGGAGAGGGAGAGAATTTAAACATTCATGCTTTTGAACGTTTGAATAGAGACACACCTGGACACATACACACTCAATGTCTCTCATGTCTACAAAGGAATCTCTTCAAACACTCTGTGTTTAACTATTTCCTTCCCTCTCTCTGTCTGTGTCTATCTCTACACACCAAAACCAAATACCTAAGTTTGTCCTGTCTTCTTCTCCATCAGACTCCTGTCACTTCACTCTGGATCCAAACACGGCAAACAGAGACCTCTATCTGTCTGAGGGGAACAGGAGGGTGGAAAAGAGAAATGAGCTCCAGTCATATCCTGATCATCCAGAGAGATTTGATAGGTGGTGTCAGGTGCTGTGTAGAGAGGGTGTGTCTGGACGCTGCTACTGGGAGGTTGAATGGAGTGGGGGGTGGGGGGGTTATATAGCAGTCTCATATAAAAGCATCGGCAGGACAGGAAGGGCTAATGAGTGTGTGTTTGGACATAATGATCTGTCCTGGAGTCTAAGCCTTTCCAGCACCAGCTCCACTTTCTGGCACAATAATAAAGAGACTAAACTCCCTCTACTGGCCAGCCCCAGAATAGGAGTGTATGTGGATCACAGGGCAGGAACTCTGGCCTTCTACAGCGTCTCTGACACAATGACCCTCCTGCACAGAGTCCAGACCACATTCACTCACACACTCTACCCTGGGTTTAGGTTTCTGGGTTCTGGATCATCAGTGAAGCTGTTGTGACTGACATATACAGATGCTGAATCCAGACTACATTCACCCAGCCTCTCTACCCTGGGTTTAGGGTTAGACATTAGATCACCAGTGAAGCTGTTGTGACTCTGGGGTGGAGCGCTGGGGTGACCCCACATATTGGCAAGTGTACCGCACTGGTGTGGTGGTGGTCTGGGAAGAAAACAATGCTCTGCAGCGGCATCTGAGGCCAAACCCCCGTTTTCACATGATTCAGATTTATTGAACTCTACAACTCAATTGTAATCAACTCAAGTCATCACAGCTCGAACCCAACTAACACAATTCCCCAAGTGGGGAAACATTAAGAGTAAAATCTTGTCACACACCAATCAGAGCCTCATGATAGGTAGATAAATGGGACATGGGTGGCTTTACTTATTTTGGAACAATGGATCTTTTTGGAGTACAAACTGCTTATTTCATCATTAGTTTGTATTGGTAAATACATTTAAATAATTTTACTGTATTCAATGTTCTTTACATATCAGTTTTTCACCAAATTTCAGTTTACATTTACATTTACATTTAGTCATTTAGCAGACACTTTTGCCCAAAGCGACGTACAAGGGAGAGAATATTCAAGCTACGAGCAATAGAACCTGGTGTAACAATAAATAAATACTACTTTACATAAGAAATATAACAAAATGAAATAAAAAAGAGAGAAAGAAGTGCAGAAATGTAACTGCTGTAATTGCAAGTTTATTTCACTACAGAACATAGAGGAATTAAACTTTTGCAAATGTATCCATGTGGTGTGTCTTTATATTGTGTTCATCATGTGAAGGGGGTTGTTCTGGGGGGGGGGGGGGGGGAACCATAAGCGCCATCACTCATTGCAGTAACAGGTTCTTACAGTAGTGTTTTGAATTGATCTCACAAGACTGTAATGGCTATTTTGTAGTGTATGTGTACTTGAAGGCTTCTGTGTGATGTCTGAAGACAAAGTGAAGACAATCAAATAAATGACATGCTTTGTGATTAATTGATCTAAATTAATTGCATACATCAATTTGCTGTGAGAAACATTTCAAAATCTGTCAAACTTGCCATTGAGGTGAAGTTTGTCTGGATCTAAAATCTTGGACCACTGCTCTTCTCATGGCATTAACTTCCATTGCTATGCTGATGACACCCAACTTTACCTATCTCTGAAACCCGATGACATTGTACATCTACCCAAGATAGAAACCAGCCTACAAAAGGTAAAATCTTGGATGGATAACAAATTCCTGCTCCTTAACTTCGATAAAACTGAGGTTATGCTTACAAACAATTGAGAATGACACTATTTAGCCATCTATACACACACTCGATGGCATCTCATTAACACCCAACACTAGCATCAAAAACCTTGGTGTAACTATCAACCAAGACCTCCTACTTGACTCACATATAAAACAGATCTCAAATACATACTTTTTTCATCTACGCAATATTGAAAAAATTAGAAAAGTCTTATCCCTCCAAGATGCAGAAAAACGAATCCACGCTTTTATTACGTTGAGACGAGATTACTGCAATGCTCTCCTGTCTGAATGTAGCAACAACTCAATAAAGAGCCTCCAGCTTATGCAGATCGCTGCTGCTTGCACACTCAATAGAACTAAAAAATATGAACATGTCTCACCTGAACTTGCCTCTCTGCATTGGCTCCCTTGGCTCCAAACGGCTTGGCTCCAAACTACCGTAAGTGCAGGTCTCCTTGTAATTCTAAGAATATCAAAAAGCACAATTTGAGGCCGCTCCCTCAGCTATCGAGCCCTCCTCCTCTGGAATAATCGTCCTGCCTCCATCTGAGATGCAGACAACCTTTCCATATATTCAAATCGAGACTAAAGACATTCCTCTTTAGTGCATCCCATAGCCATGAATAATTATGTAATTTGTTGTTGTAATGTTTAACAGGACTACAGACAGCGCATGTTCCGTACCGTGAAGGACTGCTCTTACGGATCCCAGGTACAGCAGGTTGTCAACAGCCAGTTGGGCACTGTTGTGTATCCTGCCACCCTTACTATGCTTTATAACTAAAACTCCCCATGCACCAAGCCAGCCAACTTAACTAAACATAACTCATCAAAACTAAATGTAAATACAATTCCCATACACCTAACCAGGCAGCCTCACTCTCTCTCCCTCTCCTTCTATATCCTATTGCTTTATGCTTATATTGATACTGATAAAGTGGCCATATTACCTACTGTTAATTGCTTACCTAATCTTATCTGTTAATCAAATTAATGTCTACTCACAAAATGCTCACTCTCTTATAACGTGACCTTTGCTCGCAAATGCTCCTCATCACAATATCCATCGAGTACATCTATACATATTGGCAGCCAAACCCTACCCACCCACTTTGTTTCTTTTCCCCCTCCTAGTCTAGACTATCTTCGCTATGGGATGCTGCTGTAGTTTCTCCACCCAATCTACTTGTAGAAACCCTCAGTCCACATGTAACACTGAGGTAACCTACAATTCTAACTGCAATGGCTGCCTACATTCATCTAGAATCTAGTTCTGTTCCACTACTAGAATCTAGATGAATAATTTTTTTAAATTTATTTATTTAAATTTAATTTAATTTATTTATTTATTTTTTTGCGCAGTGTGGAGCGTAGACCCTTTTACATTTCACTACATTTGTTGTATGTGACGAATACAAATACTTGAACTTGAACTTGAATGTAGGCAGCCATTGGAGTTAGAATTGTGGGTTACCTCAGTGTCACTCACATGACATCACTGACTAGAATGTTGTGAGAATTCTACTTTGACCTGAGAATTCTACTTTGAACTTTAAAATTCTACTTTGACATGGAACTCTTTCAGTTGCACCTGGCTGAGACAGAGACAACATTACAAAGCGCTTGCTGCCAACAATTTCACACTATATTCATTATTGATTGTTGACTTGATTGATTATCTTATATATATTATCTTATATATATCTTATTTTTAATTGTTAATTTAGTTTGATTGCTTATTTGTAATATTTACTGAGAGATTTTTAAGAGGTGAGTAAAATTTAGCAAAAATAGGATTTGTTAGCAGGACATTAGAGATGAGGACGAACAGTAGCTACACTGTCTACTCTGTCAGCGAGGACGAGATGAGCAGACAGATGAGCTGGGCCGAGCAAGTCGACATCGCTTACCCCCTGGATGAGTGTGAGTTCAGAGGGCAGATTGAAGAAAGATGGGATGTGGTGGAGAGGTTCTAGTACAGAAACAGCTAATAGCTGTAGCTGTATAGCTATTTAAAGTATATGGTGATGTGTAATGCTATTTATATATAGATGTAAAGGAAAGAAACTCATTTGTTTCAGTAACTAATAATAATAATAATAATAATAATGTATTTAATTTGTAATGCACTCTTCATTCAAAAGAAACTCATTTGTTTCAGTAACTTACTTCAGTAAACTTTTGTTATTGTACATCGCCTACAGTTAAACATTGGCAGCTAAGCAGTATATTATTTGCGATTATTTTGGGACAGGCTGGAGTGAGAGCTGCCTGACAGATCCCCATGTCTGCATGGAGGACCACCAAATACCCAGGAAGAGGTCAGGAGAGAGGGCCTAAGCATGTCACCTTTGACCTGAGTGAGTCAGTAATGAGAAAGAAAAAGGTTCTCCATAATAGAGGAAGACCTGAAGTTTAGTCATCATCTGCATCATCAGAGGCTTTTGTTTTATTCCATCTTAACTAATGGTTCTCTAGACTTCACCTAATATTACGTTCTTCATCTTGGACACTGTACACTGACTGTAACTGGTTGAAACGGCTTAATCTTCCACATCTTCTGAATTTCTGAATTTGAATTTGTCAGATCCCCATGTCTGCATAGAGGACCACCAAATACCCAGGAAGAAGTCAGAAGAGAGGAGGCCTGAGGAGGTGGTCACCCTGGACAAGGCTCAGGACCACTGGAACACCTTTGACCTGAGTGAGTCAGTAATGAGAAAGAAAGAGGTTCTCAGTAAAGGAAGAAGACCTGAAGCTTAGCCATCATCTGCATCATCAGATCATTAGATGCTTTTGTTTTATTCAATCTAATCTAAATGTTACCTTACTTATCCTAGACACTGAAAACTGTGCTTAATTGTTCACACCTTGTGAATTCCATAGGGTGGCTGGACACCGTTGGGCCTGATTGGCTCAGAAACGCAGAGGAGCTGACCCCAAAGGGGCAGATAGACATACTATCAAGTCTCCTGTATACGGGTCAGTCAGAAATATTATCTCTTTCTTTGTTTATTAATTTATTTCAGTGGGGGTATATCTAGCTATTTCTCTCATGTATTTCTCAGGTGCTTTGTCAAAATTTATATAAATAATTTGCTTTCAAATGACATAATGAATGTCTTGAGGTGACTTTATGTGTGATTTGATGTTTTTGCCTCTTAGGACATCCCAACACTCTGTTCACAAGAGTTGTCGACAGCAGACCGAATGTTGGAGGGTACTGCTATGTCCACTCCACAGTTCCACCCGTCTTCTGACCATGAGGATATAGGAAGGAGAGGGGAGGGGAGGGAGGGGATGGACAGAAGGGGGAGGGACAGGAGGGCTCTTGTGGAAACTTACAAAGTAGACCTAAGAGGGTATAGTTAGTTAGTCCATATAAACTAGGCACAGTATAGTGATGAGGTGATTTCTTATTCTATGTAGGGCGTACTTAATTAAAATATACTACAAATATCATTTTAAAAAATATGCAAAGAGCATACAGCCCCTGTAGTGTAGCTTTTAACATACCAACGTATGCTTCAGTGGCCAGGGGGCGTAACTATAGGGGGTGCAGCACGTGCGGCTACACCTGGGCCCCCGCGCGGCCGCCGTGAATTTTTCAGCTAAACGGACCTAAACGGTTTCCCATGCATTTCCAATGGTAGTGCTAAACCACTACGGATGTAATATTATTTTGGCCACTACGACTTTTTGGCGCTGTTCCGAGCTCTGTTCCGAGCTAAACCACTATGGATGTAACATTCTTTTGGCCACTACGACTTTTTGACGCTGTTCCGAGTTTTTTTTTTAAAGACGCGCGGTCTTTGAAAAAACTTTTAGTTCAGGCAAACCTCTGACAGGAGATTAGCTACATTTATTCACGCTAGTGTCCATCCATCAAAGGTAAGATGCATTGGTTGGGTTGAATGTAAATCTACAGGATACATTTACAGTTATATTGCCAGAATTTGGCATAAAAGTTTGCCTGCTTTGTGGTAACATTAGTTTTCGCTGCTAATTCGCTAGGTTGATGTTAGAGAGCTGACATGCTTTTCTCTCTCACATCAGACACGTTTGGGGGTAATTATGTGCCAAAGAATGAATTAACATAATAACGTTTGTTTGTATTGTGTGTGGTTTTCATGCTGTTACATGATCATATGTTGTCAGCACGGTACTGACACTAATTTTAACTAGCTATACCTCAGCATCACTCGTTGCTAAGAGACTGACGCTACGACGTGTTGAAATGACGTAATATAATGAATGAACATGATTGTATTTTATATTTATGTATACGGTTTTAATGTTGTGATGTTAACTCATCTTTACACCATGGATCTGACTTGTAATGTGTTGATAACTCGTCAGAATCGCTGGCTTGGTAAGAGACTACAGCTATTGGCTTAATACATTGCACTAACTAACAGCTTGACTACTAAGGGATTGATACATCTCTCTTTTTTCTTTTTACCAAAGTAATATTACAGTGCACAAGAAGAGAGTGGATGGCCACTGAATTTTTTTAGGCCCAGGGCTGACCGGGGCAGCACAGTGGATCTACCAACGGCTGGTGGACCTTAAGCAGCCAGGTGTCATCCTCCCTGCTGTGTTTGATCCATCTGTAATGGCTGAGTTGAAGTCTGCCTCCAAGAATCCGTTGGCCAGCCGCTCTCTGCTGGTCCACTGCTAAAGCAGGAGATGCCGCCAGATGACCACCAGGAACCTCCAGCAGCAATTGGTAAGTTAACATAAAGTTTTGGACGTACATTTTTGCATCATACTGTAATGTAACAACATGCGTACGTGCGTCTGTGTGTGCCTGCCTGCCTGCCTGCCTGCCTGTGTCTGTGCCTGCCTGCCTGTGTCTGTGCGTGCCAGCCTGCCTGCGTGCGTGCGTACGTCTGTGTGTGCGTGCCTGCCTGCCTGTCTGCGTGCCTGCCTGCGTGCCTGCCTGCCTGCCTGCCTGCTTGCGTGCGTACATCTGTGTGTGCGTGCCTGCCTGCGTGCCTACATCTGTGTGTGCGTGCGTGCGTCTGTGTGTGCCTGCCTGCGTACGTCTGTGTGTGTGTGTGTGCCTGCGTGCGTCTGTGTGTGCCTGCCTGCGTGCGTACTGCCTGCGTCACCTGCGTCTGCCTGCGTGCGTACGTCTGTGTGTGTGTCCGTGCCTGCCTGCGTCTGTGCGTGCCTGCCAGCGTGCATACCTCTATGTGTGCGTGCGTGCGTACGTCTGTGTGTGCAGGCAGGCACACAGAGACTAATGCACGCACGCACACACAGACGCACGCACGCACGCACGCACGCACGCACGCACACACAGACGCACGCACGCACACACAGACGTCTGTGTGCCTGCCTGTGTCTGTGCGTGCCTGCCTGCGTGCGTACGTACGTCTGTGTGTGCGTGCGTCTGTGTGCGTGCATTAGTCTATGTGTGCCTGCCTGCCTGCCTGCCTGTGTCTGTGCGTGCCTGCCTGCATGCGTACGTCTATGTGTGCGTGCGTCTGTGTGTGCGTGCATTAGTCTGTGTGTGCCTGCCTGCCTGCGTCTGTGCGTGCCTACCTGCGTGCGTACGTCTGTGTGTGCGTCTGTGTGTGCGTGTGTGCGTCTGTGTGTGCCTGCCTGCGTGCGTGCGTCTGTGTGTGGGTGCGTGCGTCTGTGTGTGCTTGCCTGCGTGCGTACGTCTGTGTGTGTGTCTGTCTGTGTGTGCGTGCGTGCGTGCGTCTGTGTGTGGGTGTGTGGGTGCGTGCGTGCGTCTGTGTGGTCGTCTGTGCGTGGGTGCGTGCGTGCGTGAGTCTGTGTGTGCCTGCCTGCCTGCGTGCGTACCTCTGTGTGTGCATGCGTCTGTGTGTGCGTACGTGCATGCGTCTGTGTGTGCGTGCATTAGTCTGTGTGTGCCTGCCTGCCTGCCTGTGTCTGTGCGTGCCTGCCTGCGTGCGTACGTCTGTGTGTGTGTGTGCGTCTGTGTGTGGGTGCGTGCGTGTGTGTGCGTGCCTGCAGGCACGCACACACACACAGACGTACGCACGCAGGCACGCCCACACATACGTACGCACACAGGCACGCACACACAGACGTACGCACGCAGGCAGGCACACACAGACGTACGCACGCAGGCGGTCACACACAGACGTACGCACACAGGCAGGCACACACAGACGCACGCACGAACGCACAGACGCACGCATGAACGCACAGACAGACGCACGCACGCACACACAGACGTACGCACACAGGCACGCACACACAGACGTACGCACGCAGGCAGGCACACACACACACAGACGTACGCACGCACGCAGGCAGGCAGTCACACACAGACGTACGCACACAGGCAGGCACACACAGACGTACGCACACAGGCTGGCACACACAGATGTACGCACACGCACAGACACAGGCAGGCAGGCACACACAGACGCACGCACGCACGCACGCACCCACACACCCACACACAGACACAGACGTACGCACACAGGCAGGCACGCACAGACACAGGCAGGCAGGCAGGCACACAGAGACTAATGCACGCACACACAGACGCACGCACACACAGACGTACGCACGCAGGCAGGCACGCACAGACACAGGCAGGCACACAGACGTCTGTGTGTGCGTGCGTGCGTGCGTGCGTCTGTGTGTGCGTGCGTGCATTAGTCTCTGTGTGCCTGCCTGCCTGCCTGTGACTGTGTGCGTCTGTGTGTGCGTGCGTCTGTGTGTACGCACGCATGCACACACAGACGTACGCACGCACACACAGAGGTACGCACGCAGGCAGGCACACACAGACACAGGCAGGCAGGCACGCGCACACACAGACGTACGCACGCACACACAGAGGTACGCACGCTGGCAGGCACGCACAGACGCAGGCAGACGCAGGCAGGCACACACAGGCGCACGCACACACACACACACAGACGTACGCACACAGGCACGAACACACAGACGTATGCACGTAGGCAGGCACACACAGACGTACGCACGCAGGCAGTCACACACAGACGTACGCACACAGGCAGGCACACACAGAGGTACGCACACAGGCAGGCACACACATATGTACGCACGCACACGCACACACAGACGTACGCACGCAGGCAGGCACACACAGACGCACGCACGCACACACAGACGTACGCATGCAGGCTGGCAGGCACGCACAGACAGGCAGGCACGCACACACACACAGACGTACGCACGCAGGCAGGCAGGCAGGCACGCACAGACACAGGCAGGCAGGCACAGACACAGGCAGGCAGGCACACACAGACGCACGTACGCATGTTGTAACATTACAGTATGATGCAAAAGTGTACGTCCAAAACTTTATGTTAACTTACCAATTGCTGCTGGAGGTTCCTGGTGGTCGTCTGGCGTCATCTCCTGCTTTAGGAGTGGACCAGCAGAGAGCGGCTGGCCAACGGATTCTTGGAGGCAGACTTCAACTCAGCCATTACAGATGGATCAAACACAGCAGGGAGGATGACACCTGGCTGCTTAAGGTCCACCAGCCGTTGGTAGTTCCACTGTGCTGCCCCGGTCAGCCCTGGGCCTGAAACAATTCAGTGGCCATCCACTCTCTTCTTGTGCACTGTAATATTACTTTGGTAAAAAGAAAAAAGAGAGATGTATCAATCCCTTAGTAGTCAAGCTGTTAGTTAGTGCAATGTATTAAGCCAATAGCTGTAGTCTCTTACCAAGCCAGCGATTCTGACGAGTTATCAACACATTACAAGTCAGATCCATGGTGTAAAGATGAGTTAACATCACAACATTAAAACCGTATACATAAATATAAAATACAATCATGTTCATTCATTATATTACGTCATTTCAACACGTCGTAGCGTCAGTCTCTTAGCAACAAGTGAAGCTGAGGTATAGCTAGTTAAAATTAGTGTCAGTACCGCGCTGACAACATATGATCATGTAACAGCATGAAAACCACATACAATACAAACAAACGTTATTATGTTAATTCATTCTTTGGCACATAATTACCCCCAAACGTGTCTGATGTGAGAGAGAAAAGCCTGTCAGCTCTCTAACATCAACCTAGCGAATTAGCAGCGAAAACTAATGTTACCACAAAGCAGGCAAACTTTTATGACAAATGCTGGCAATATAACTGTAAATGTATCCTGTAGATTTACATTCAACCCAACCAATGCATCTTACCTTTGATGGATGGACACTAGCGTGAATATATGTAGCTAATCTCCTGTCAGAAGTTTGCCTGAACTAAAAGTTTTTTCAAAGACCGCGCATTTTTTTTTTTAAACTCGGAACAGCGCCAAAAAGTCGTAGTGGCCAAAAGAATATTACATCCATAGTGGTTTAGCTCGGAACAGAGCTCGGAACAGCGCCAAAAAGTGGTAGTGGCCAAAATAATATTACATCCGTAGTGGTTTAGCACTACCATTGGAAATGCATGGGAAACCGTTTAGCTGAAAAATTCACGTGTCGGGGCCCGTAGCCAGGCCCAAAGACATACATGTGTCATTCAACGGGCCCCCTCTGTCCAAGTACAGCGACAGGAGTCGCTCAGCGGGCACAGCCTCGGTTTCTGTACAGTGCGAAATTGTCTCGGATATGCTTATGTTCAAATATGCGCTAATTAAGACTTGTTAGAAGTGTCAAATGCTATATATACACTTGAAAGGGTAAACTTATCTCAGTCATGGTTGTCATTATTTTTTGGGGGAAAATAGCAATTTATAACAAAATCATATGCTTATCCTACATACACTATAGAAACTATCAAAACACTATTAAATTAAATGAATAAGTTCTTATTTTCTTTGGTATTTTTGTGATTAGCAATGATGATTGCTGGGTAATATGTATGTTGTTGTCCAATGTCAAGTCTCTATTTGATCATGTGACAATACAATACGCTATAGTTAAACCAATTCTGATAACCTAGGTCTGAAGGTCAGATAACCTAGTTCATTGAGCACTGCACAGCACAACTTTACTCGTAACAATGCCTTTTAAGCACAAGAGTGGAAGTAGAAAAGGGCAAGAGAAAAAAGAACAGGAGGAGAAGGCGGCAAACTGCCTAAATTAGATTATTTTGGCTTTTTAACTAGCCGTCAACTAGTCGCCAGCCCACGGAGTCAGCAGTGCAGCGGTTCAGCTGGGATCAGAATCGCTGCTTCTGCCCTCAGTGGTGTGTCAGCAACCATGCAACAGTTAACAATTTTTACGGTAAGAAATGTTCCTGCTGAGAGTCAAACAAGACTTAGTTCATTGTGTACACATCCATCGCTTCTGAAATATGTAAGGTTGATTAATTAAACACTATTTATATCGATAACAAACACCTTTGATTAGCGGTTTTTTTTAGACGCGGTTGTGGAAGTAGGGAACGCTATGATTTTCTTCTTCTTTTTTTTTTAGTGTTCTTGCACCTGGGCCCGTCGTTACTACGTTACGCCACTGTCAGTGGCAACATAGGTGTACTGTTTTGTGAACATATGTAAACATCAATGGATTTGTAATTGTTTTTACTGTAAGAGGAGCATTCAAATTACAATAGCAAAATGTTACTTGACAATCAGATCAAATCAGGCGTGTAATTTAGTATATGGCTTAAAAAGTGTATTTAAAGCAAACTTAATGTAACTGAACTCGAAATGTAAACTTAAAAGGTGACCTTAATTAAACGTAAAATGGGTTGGGTTCATGGGCTGAAATGTTTACTTATATGTTAACATGTACTGCCTACAGTTACAGTCAAAATGATGAGATTATATATATAATGCCCAAATGCCCTTCACGCTTCTCTTCGTGTTCCTTGGCAAAGTTTAATCTTGCAGTTTTGTGAGCAAACGTTTTCTTTGTGAGCGCAGGCCATAGAGGTTGACTTCATACAATGTCCTTTGCACTGCCAGAGCAGTCACCAAAACACCAGTTTCCGAAGATATTCCTTGTGCCAAGTCAAAGGCACCTACCCAACTGTAAATAGGCATCTTCCCCTCAGTTGTTATCTTCTGTTATTGATTGTATGGTTGTGCTTGCTATACCATCTAACAACTGCTGGAGCTATTTTGGCTCATATTCAGGATCATACTGATGCTCTTGTGCCTTCTCTGGTTTCTGACTTGCACTTAAGCAATTGCTTATCATGTCATAACAAGCAGTTCCTTACCATTTGCAGTTATACACAACCCAGGCCAATATTCAGAAAGGTGTGGTATTCACAAGTTATTTTATAGAGCCTTAACTGGGAACAAATGGAATCACTTTTTCTGCAGTGATCACAAGTAAATTGCCTTTTGTTGCAGTTTTCTCAAGTGTACTCATCGCAAACCCAAATATAATTCAATTAAAAAACAATACAATTATTCTAAAATGATCCAGTATGGTTGATTGGTTGGACAAGAAATTGTGTATGTACTATACTTGCAATTAGTTGGGAATATACTTTAAAAATATTCTATCAAATCAAAAGTCTAATAAAGCACAATTAAATGCACCATAATTGCAATGTAGTTCAATTTCAAGAAGCAGGGATGTATACTAAATGGGTCAGTATTCAACAGTACAGTACAGTATCAACAGTATTTAACATTTTAATTATACATTTTATAAGTATGCTACTAGTTAGTGTTCCAAAATAGTACTCTAAAGTTATACATAATGTACTTCAAACACTACCTAAAAGTAGCTTAAATAATATATTTAAATAGTACTGTGTTGTTCCAAAATGATACATGCTACAAGTATAATATGTACGTAAGAAAAAATACTTTCACAGGGTGGAGGGAGGGATGATTATCACTGCATTCTTTTGTAATCATTTTTTAAATAAAATGTTTTCTAAATCTTCTTGAATGTGACTTATTTTTCCTGAGCTTCCTGAAAGATCTCTCTACTGATCTCTCACACACACAAGAAATTCCATCTAGTGAAGGAAAACACACAGCGATAATTCTGTCATGAAACCCGTGGTTGGGGGGTTGGGGGGGGGGATGCAACCAGCCAACCCAGTGTAGCCCACCAGACATAAAAGACCCACACCCACTCAACAACCCCCCAACTGATGGAGACGAGAGTCAGATTCACTCCAACCAACCCACCTCAGTCAGTCAAAACTAACACAGAGAGATGTTACTGTCCTTGATTGGACTAAATCACCGATGTGATTCCTGCCAGCCCCCCCTGTAGGTTTGACTATGTACTTCAGTATTGTTGGATGTTTGTCCCGTGATGAAGGCCTCAGCCTGTGAACGATCTACCCTGTGACCACATGATGCTATCGGTCAGAGGGAGCACAGACACATTATTATAAATGTGATAATTAGCTTGATTAGCTCAAGCCTAAAACAGTCAGATTAGTTATCAAAGGCACCTTTCCAAAGAAACAGATTTAATTTGTTTTTGGGAATTCACTTCGAGGTGTTGACATTAATCAGTATCCAAATCTGTCATTATTTCAGTTTCAATGATCTTTCTCCAGTATTCACATGTACATGGCCACCCTGATGGAGTTAAAGACAGACTAGCAAGCCTGTGCATTTATTCTTCATAGCTGTAATTCTGTAAAGCTGTAAAAATCTAAACTTTTGGGGGACAATATCAGTCATCTGAAGCTTTATCTCCTGGCGTGAGATTTGGCTTAAAGGTTGGTTTTGTGTGCACAAATCCAAACTCAAACAAAGGAACAAGGTCAGGAGCGGCACACAGTTGAATCTCCCAAGTGAAGTAAAGTTAGTTTACTTAGCCTAAGCATGTGCTGTTCAAGCCACGCTGCCCAAGGTCAGAGAAGGGAGAGGCTGAGTGACTCTAGTGGGTAAAGCCGGCTTGCTTACTATAGCTTACTGTTGAGATTAGAGACTAATATCATGGGAAAAAAGAGATCAGATCAAGAGTCGCGTCTGTATGACCCACAGCTACTTCAGTGGTTGAAGAGGGGCTCACTGACCTGGGAAGTAGACCGATCATGTCAATATCATGTCTGTACTTGCTGAGCATTCTTGAAGAAACCAAGTGTTATTCTCTTTTAAACTTTTCTATTTCATTCAGTGTCTTCAGGTTCCATGCACATATCACTTTTGGTTGTACATGCACATACTTTACCCTTAATCTCACTCCAACACACACAAAAGCACACACCAACCATCAGTTCTTAAATGTACCTCACGCATACATATTGGGATGAATGCAGCGTCACGGAGTGTCAAGTGATTGCTTGTCATGTGGTTGGTGACATTGATTGAGTGAGGATGTGAGACACCTGGACAGAAAGTTTTTAAGAATGGCGTGGTGCCTGATGGAGGAGAGATGAGGCAGGCGGCGTGAAGCGGTTTTGTGAGTATGGACACTGTTTGTGCGCTCTGTCTGGCAGGGAATATTAATCGGGGAAAATGGACTGGATTTAGGACGCTCGGAATCGGCTGGAAATAGGCGATCACTTGTATTTTTTGGGACTCTTTTTTTGTGTGGATATCCGGGACACAGGACCCAGGGACCGAACTTGCAGTGATGGGAGGGTCTCGATGGCTGCCAGACGGAGGGAAGTTAGGCCATTGTTTTAATACAGCCCAGCCAATCAGTGTGTCCACATGGAACGGCAACTGGATCCTTTATTAGATCCAGACAAACCGGACAAGTGAAAGAATCCGCCATTTCTCACAGGCTCCATCATACACAGGGAGATAACAGTGTGAGTTCAGTTTCTGTTTCTGAGTGGCGGAGATGTTGATGCCACACTGTTGAGGAGGTGTGAGTGTGTGTGTGTGTGAGAGAGAACAGCTAGACTGGAGTGAGAGAGGTGAGTGTGTGTGTAGGTGTGAAACAGAGACAGAGCGAGAGAGAGAATAAGAGAGAGCGAGAGAGGTAGAAGGAGAGAGAGGAAGAAGGACAGTGGGAGAGAACAGCTGGAATGGAGTCTGATGGGAGAGTGTACAGCTGGTATACCTGAAAAATCAACACAGTGCTTGGTGTAACATGGTGTTCATGAGGGAAATTCATCCGCAGTGGGCCTGAGAACTGGCTGTTTGAATGTATGTGCAGTTGTGTCTTTAAATCATTTAGCTGCTTTAATGGGAAATAGTGAGGCATTTACACCCACAAACAAGCATCATTCTCCGTCCCTATAGTGTTTCAACAGAAAGGTAGAGAGGTGGAGGAAGGGGATTGAGTACATTAGTATTACACACCTGGTAACCTTATTGGCTGCTCAGTCATATACATCATGCCTAAAACCAGGAACTCAAGAATACAATATACAACAAGTATTTTAAAGAATGATTTTTTGTTTTATTCAAGACCAACAAATGAATATGATGGCTGTTTTCCCCCCCAAAAACTGTGAAATATTCACTCATCTGACACAAACAATTAGGAGAAATTAAGGCATTAATCTTTTACCAACGATACACAATGCAGGGACAATAATCCACCCTGAACGTCTCCAGTGTAGTATTTGACTTTCTCATCAGGAATTACATTATTGATGTAGATTGGTTCTTTGTGGATGAGGAGTCCCATTGAACTGCATGGTTTTCTTGGGATTGTTCCTCCCATGTTAAGCCACGCCCCTGTTCTATGATGCGTTGCTGAATATACCTATGGAAACATGCATTTCTTGCCCCTCCCCTTGACACTAAAAAGTACTGACATTTAAAAAAGACTGTCAGGGTTTAAAGCTGAAATGAAGAAACAAGGAGAAGATTATCATTGAAAAAGCATATCAGAATAACCAAATAATATCAAAATCAAACATGTTTGTCACATTATTGTATTATTGTAACATTGCAAATGTTATGGTAAAAAAATGATCAAGTATGTTACATGTTTTCTTCATTGGAAGCTTGAATTATTTTAATGAATTGAATGATTTGAATGTCTTTTAGTCCAGTTATTCAACTATACTATATAAATAAGGAGTGGGATTTTTGGTGACATAAGTTTACAAGCTAGCAAGACTTAATCAGTGCTTTAGTTGTTTATGTAGTCTAAATGTTACCAACGTTACTTTTTTAGATTAACCCATCTCATAGTTTATCAGGAATAAAGAAAATGTGCTCTTCATTGAAGTCCATTGAAGCACCTGCTGAATTAAGATAATCTAATACAAACCAAGGTAATTTAACAAATAACTTATTTCTGTTTTTATTTGTATTTTATTCACCATCCCAAATAACAGTTGCAAATAAATTCTAAGTTAGGCCTCAGATGACTTCTGCAGAGCATTGTTTTCTTCCCAGACTACCACCACACCAGTGCGGTACACTTGCCAATATGTGGGGTCACCCCAGCGCTCCACCCCAGTCACAACAGCTTCATTGGCGCCCCGCCCCCCCAACGGCACCCCCCGCCCCCCCTGGAAGGTCAAGTTAATTTTGTTCAATTTTATTTTCTATAAAGCGCCAAATCACAACGGAAGTAATTTAAGGTTACCTTTCCTATAGAACAGGTTGTTCTTTTATTAAACAAAATAAATAGCCTTATGTTATTTATCTTATTTACACGACGGCATGTAATTTCTGTCTCTACATGGTCGCGCGTTTACAATTCTCTGCTCTCTGTATCGCGCATGGCAGAGTTCCGCCGCGATGCGCACAAACACACAGACACGTGCGCGCACACACAGGTGAGCACGCTCCCACCAGCGGACAGAATTGGGCTTAAGAACCAGTGCACAGCTACGGACACTTTTAAGCTTTAAAAAACTAATATCCAGGCGTTCATGAATCCGGCAGAGATCTTTTCCTCGGTAGGGTCGACAATGAGGCCCAATGAGAATGGCTACAACAGACGTGGAAACAGAACGTACGTACAGAATGTCCGCACCGAAAATTCAGAAATAGATCTGGCTTCCATTTTTTATCTTTTTCCGTGAGTTGTGCGTGGCCCTTTTTACATAGAGTCTGCTAATAAATCTATGAAATGTAACGAAAATTATTTATTTTGCTGTGAATAATGAAGGAAGCAATAAATCCGATTATTTGCCAAACCCTCAAGACCTGTTGCCATGGAGATTTAACGTTACTTTCTGTTTGAAGACAAGGTAGCAGCTAGTGTTGAAGAATGGATGACTTGAAATTGGACGACTTTAAATTAATATATGAAATTGAACATCAACACCTATACGGATAAAATAAATAAACAAGGATAGCAAAACAGATTGATAAGCAATGAGAACGGCAGAAACACAGGCAGGACGTCAGATGACGAGACAGATCATAGTGACACAGGCTGTTTTTTTTTATTTTTTTCGTCATATGAAGGCTGAGCCATTCATAACATCTTATTCAGTCGTACTGGTCCTTTTGTAATGCCAACATGTGCACTTCGTTGTGGATAAGTAAAGCCTATTTTGCTAAATTTTTGTAGTCCTGGTAATCTTTTGTTTGGCATATTGGTGAGGTTATTAAGAGGACCATTTCTCAATCGTTTTGTTCTTGATGAATTAATGTTTGTTTAATAATCAATTATTTTTCAACAAATAACTCAATTATAATTACAAAGAGGACAATTCATAACTTTTTATCGCAACTTTCACTTGTTTCGCCAATTTCATTGCAACAAAAACCTAAAAATAAAAACTTTCATCGCAACTTTTTGGAAAAGCTCCTGCGAAATCAGGAATTTTAGGCCGCAAATATCTTAAAAAATGTTCTTCCAGAAGCCCAGAAAGATACACCACTGCAGCGACAAAAGCTGCACACTTTGTGGATAATTGTCATAAAAAGACATGTTCCGATGTTTAGTTGTTATATTGACTGCTGTCATTAAAAGAAACACATGAACACCATGATTCCTTTAAGCGTTTGTGTCGGGGGCCACGCCGCGCGCACCGTGCCGCTGCCCCCCCCCCCCCCCCCCCCCCCCAAAGCTGTAAACCTAGGGGAAACACTGACCTTATAGGGGGCAAATTTCTTTATTGGAAGGTGCAGAACATGATTCTGAAAAAAAAACAAGTGGGAAATTGTCGTCCGCGTGACATCCACAGCCTGTCAGGCGTGTGGCCTATTAACTTTTATAGGCCGAAACATACACTATTAAATAATTTCAACAAATTATATGTATTTATTTATTAACCATTAGTAATACTAAATTCAATTGAAAATACATTTTATGTTTGTTTGAGAACCTACACACTGTTTATTAAGTCAGCAATTACAAAAACTTAAGACATATATTCTCTTAATTCAATCCATTACACTGACATGTAGGAGACAGTATAACACAAATGTATTGGTGAATCAGTATGCAGTGCACATCAGATATGCATCCAATATGTATCACAAATACAGATCAAGTTTTTCTTTCGTGTCTGTTATTGAGACATCGCCTTTGCAGATTCTTCCATCTGCTCTGTCCTCCTCAATGTCAGTTATGACATCACACCAGCTCAAACCAGTTATCGCCAACTGACCCATAATTTGTGGTTTCTTTTCAGTTTTCCCTGACCATTCACCAATTTGTCGTGTCCTGCCTCATAAATATTACTGATATTGAGGCATTTCACTTCTGCAAATCTACCGCTCAAGCCCTCTTTTCATTGAACCACTGTGCTGCATCCCTTTAAGAATTCTCCTTGTGACGACTCCCCTCTCACAGGGCAAACCTCATAACATCTACTCGTGGTCCCTGTAGGTTCATGCATTTCCTTCCACAACAAACATTCTGGCAGTTCACATGTACCCTCCTCTAACAGTGCTGACATGTTGTGGGTTACCTTTAGGTTCTCAAAATGAAAGACCTAGTCACAGTTTGGGACAACGTGCATATTAGATGAAAATCTGGTACCCTCCACTAGGATTGTGGGAAACAAGGGGGCACCTGGATGATTTATATGTGTTCTTGTCTGGATAGACACTAATAAGATTGAACTGAATCCCTTGGAACAGACCTAACCTGGAGTCAAATAAAAGATGGCTCTGACAAACCCACTGAGAACACAGGACTAAAGTGGTTCGGGCCTTCAGTGTTTCTCCAGTTGAGAGAAAGACTGGGTCAGGCAGGGACCCTAAAACAAATGAATTAACATCATAAATATTCAAAGCCTTAATTTACAGTGATTCAGTACAGTATCCCTTGTTCTGTAGAATGGTGTATCTTAACATCACCTGTGTATGCTTGATAAAAGTGTGGAGTTGCATACACTCCTGGCTGGTGACAACCAGTTTCACTGACACTCCCCCCCCACCCCCCATCAGGAAATGTATGTCACAGAGAGACAATGTAACTCACATAGATTTACATGATGCATACCTGTGTCCTAGGCCTATGCCATGTCTGCAGGGTGTTTGTTTATTTCAAACTACGTGGCACACTCCTCATCTTCATCAGGCTCAAGTGAGCCATCTGGTAAAGTATGGCAACAAGGTGGCTGCGCAGGCGCATGACTCCCCACTTAACTGCTCTGCCTCAGCATGTAACATCATCTACAGTTCAAACAAATGTGTCAGAAGTGCTGCATGGCCTGATTTTATTTATTTGCTATAGGACATGAGAACTCAACAATACATGTCATGGTAATTAGTTATATGAAAAATAATTGTTTATTGTGAGAATCTCTGCAGTGAGACAATTCTAATCCCGTACACATGAAATGGCAACATAAAATGCAGATCTGCTTTTAAGTGTGTGTGTGTGTGATCAAGGCACATTGGTAATATACACTCAGTTGCCATTTTATTAGTATTAGGAACACTTATGCAGTCTTATACCCTAGTCCAGCAATAACTCAGATTTTCAGTATTTGTTTAAACCAATTTTGAGAGTTGTTTCAACCGCGTGTTTATTTTGGAGGCTGCAGTTTGTTGTGGGGTTGAATTGCATTGCGTTGTACTGACACGTGGGTCTATTTTGACCGTCCCATTTCAGCCTGTGAAGCTAGGCCAAATAGCAGAAACACCTTTGTGTTTAATTTAATACAGTTTAAAAACACCACAGCAACTGCATCCTCCAAAATGATCTTACAGTTGAATAGCCATGTCTGCTGTTTCAAAACAAACTGAACACTTCACCTGTTCATGTTTGACACTGACGACATAGAACAAAAAGGGGCAGTCGTGTTAATTAGGCAATAACCATGTATTTTAATGTAGGTAAACACACATCTGTCATTTTATATTAAGTAATTATGACAGTTTTATGACATGTCTGATCCCCTAAGAGCATTAACATTAGCCTACAGCTGCCTTTTGGCGTAGCCAGTGTAGCTATCAGCAGCTCAGCTACCCCACTCATGATGCATCTGCATACTCTATGCTAGCCTGTTTACCCGTAGGCCTAATGTAAATAATTGCCACCATCAATAGTTTTCTGCTCTACTTATCCTTGCAATAGTAACCTTACAAACACACTGTATACCCACTAAGCTGTTCTTCAGTACTTGAACGCTCTCCTCACCTTATCCACTATTCATTTTGTGTGCATGATGTATATACCATCTTATGTTTATGTATTGTATGTATTTGCCACATGTATGCTAGCATGCTTATCCTGATGCATGTATGAATTCTTGTGCCATGTTTCTGATTTTTCCCCTCCAATTGTAACATGGCTGTTCGTGGTCTGTGATGTGACATGAAATAAGTTGTTATGTACAGTTAGTGTCTATGTGTTACCCATAACAATCACTGTCCGCTGTTTCATTTGTCTTTTTTTCTGTTAGGGTTTCTCTGATGTTACTCTTGGTGAAATATGCAGAATCCACCACAGGTATGCCTATGCTATGTACTGGTTGTCATTTCTGTACTTCAGCTTGTCTTCCATTTCTTAGAGTGCTGTTGTCATAGTGCAGTTTTTTAATGTATCTCTTTTCACACAGAACTGCAAGTGGTGCTGGGAGAAAGCAGCACTCTTCATATAGATGGCGCCACAGACAGTCAGTGCAAGACGACCAAAGGCGTCCGCGTCGTACAGTGTGACAGGAAAGGGATGGGAGGCTTTGGCCCCGGATATCAGAAGCGTGTCAGTGGTTCCTGTGATGCAATCAAATTGGGACCTGTAGAGAAGGAAGATCTGGACCAGCCAATAGTATGTGAGTGTAACCCCTCTGAATTTGTCTGCGTTGTGTAGTTTTTTCATAGAGAAAGCCGGGAGACGTGGGTGAAGTTCTCCAGTTTATTCACCTGGCACAAACAATATTACGGGACTCCTTAGCACAGCAGCATGGGACACCTTACAGTATGCTAATCGTGACTCTATATCCCCGAACTCTCATATATTGTTAATTCAAGTTGAATTACAAAGTAATATATATAATTGAAATATATACAATAAAACACAAAACATGTACCTGGCACAAACAATATTACGGGACTCCTTAGCACAGCAGCATGGGACACCTTACAGTATGCTAATCTAAGAGGGAGATTAAACATTAGCTATTCGCACATGTGATTTTAAACTTCGATTAATATATACATTCAGAGGTGCATAATTACTAAACCAAACACACTATTTACATGAGGATAGAATGTGGAACACCTCTCTATAATCAGTATGGATTTAATACATTCAGTCATTGTATTATAAAATAATAATGTAGGAGCTCTCTTTATGCACAACTCACCGTGACTCTATATCCCCGAACTCTGAGGAGAGCCACTCTGTACAACATGCATAACCCCTAGAGGCCACTATTTCCCCAACAACATGACTTATGCACATGCTCAGTGTGATTAAATAGCACAAAAAGGATGCAAGTGGAAGAAACCAAATCTTCACTGTTACATGAGCATCTGTACCAGAAAAGCTCATCTGAATACGTCTTCGTATTTAAAGGTAATTACAAACAATTCTTGCAATGCATGCAAACCTGCTTTATGAGGCACATTAGCATCCCTCAAGCATAATATATGTATGTATGTGCACACACACATCATATAACATTTTGTAATCAGTATTGCACTTTTTTATTTGTTTATTTGAATATATAGTCAGGTCCATAAATATTTGGACATTGACACAATTTTCATCATTTTGGCTCTGTACACCACCACAATGGATTTAAAATGAAACATTCAAGATGTGTAGGAATTACAGCAAATTTGATATGGGACCAAAAGTAATTGGACAATTGGCTGCTGTTCCATGGCCAGGTGTGTGTTATTCCCTCGTTATTTCATTTACAAGGAGCAGATAAAAGGTCTAGATTTCATTTCAAGTGTGGTATTTGTGTTTGGTATCTGTTGCTGTCAACTCTCAATATGAAGTCCAAAGAGCTGTCGCTATCAGTGAAGCAAGCTAGCCTGGATACCAGACCGAACTTAGCCCCGCCCACAACATTTGAAGTCGGGAAGTTCGGTCTGGCATTACTCCATTGGGGAGAAATTATCTCCGGACAGAAATTGCCGGACCAATCAAATTGTCAAGGCGGGCTTCATACGATGATGGACAGATGATCAACAGTAACGTAATCAACACACGGGTTGAATTCGTTTTCAACAAACATGGCTGCCGCTGGAGAGCTGAAATGTATAGATTCGAGACCATTTAGACATTGACAGTGCATTCATTTTGAAAGAGGAACAGAGAAACGCAATCAAGGCATTTGTCAATCGAAAAGATGTTTTTGCCTTCCTTCCTACGGGATCCGGTAAAAGTTTAATTTATCAGCTGGCCCTGGTCACATACTACATTGTTCTGATTGGTTGTAGGTAACCAATTGAGCGAAGAGGCATTTTTTTCTCCTGGTTCGGTTGAAACACGCCCCATAATCACAGCCCGATGGAGTGGTATCAGACTCATATTCTGACTAGAATTATGAGTATGACATCGTCAGGCTAGAAGCAAGCCATCATTAGGCTGAAAAATCGAAACAAACCCATCCGAGAGATAGCAAAAACATTAGGTGTGGCCAAACTGTTTGGTACATTCTTAGAAAGAACGCACTGGTGAGCTCAGCTTCACCAAAAGACCCGGAAGACCACGGAAAACAACTGTGGTGGATGACAGAATATTTATTTCCCTGGTGAACAAAACAGTTGGCCTGATCAAGAACACTCTCCAGGAGGTAGGCGTATCTGTGTCAAAGTCAACAATCAAGAGAAGACTTCACCAGAGTAAATACAGAGGGTTCAGCACAACATGTAAAGCATTGGTGAGTTCTGGAACAACATCCTATGGACAGATGAGACAAAGATCAACAGATGGACAATGACCCGAAGCATACTGCAAGAGTTTTTTAAGGCAAAGAAGTGGAATGTTCTGCAATGGCCAAGTCTGACCTGACCTGAATCCAATTGAGCATGCATTTCACTTGCTGAAGACAAAACTGAAGGGAAAATGCCCCAAGAACAAGCAGGAACTGAAGACCGTTGCAGTAGAGGCCTGGCATTGCATCACCAGGGACGAAACCCAGCGTCTGGTGATGTCTATGGGTTCCAGACTTCAGGCTGTCATTAAAAGTGACAATTAGATTTATGATTACCGTATGTTAGTTTGTCCAATTACTTTTGGTCCCTTAAAAGGGGGTGGTACACATATACAATGTGTTGTAATTCCTACACCGTTCACCTGATTTGGATTTGTGATACCCTCAAATTAAAGCTGAAAGTCTGCACATCTTGATTGTTTCATTTCAAATCCATTGTGGTGGTGTACAGAGCCAAAATTATGAAAATTGTGTCAATGTCCAAATATTTATGGACCTGATTGTATAAATTCATCTTAACATTGGCATGTGACTGCTGACAGTGCAAGCCCGTTCTGTTTGGGTAGTGGAACATAACATGACAACCTTGCTGCTCTCCCTCAGCCTTTCTTCAATCATACAAATCACCCTGTCTTAATAGTCTACCCTGTAATACTTCTCCCATAGATTTGCACTGAATTGATTCTCAAAAATACAGAACAAAGCGAGTCTCATCTGTTCAATTTGGAACTTTTTTTTTGGTTTCCAACTAACCTTTCACGAGGAGTTTGATTGAAAGGCAATCTGGCGAATCAGAAGGCCAATATTTGATATTATAAGTTTTGTTGCTATCCTCCATTTCGTCCGACAAACCGTTGGCATCACAGTATCTCAGTCAACTTCAAATTGTAGCGGGTATCCCTAAAGTTTGAAGGGGAGTACTATTCTTACCCTTATCTAGAATAGGATACAAGATGGAGGTAGAGGTAGCCCCCTCTCACCCCACTGCACTGAGCAAGAACTTCAGCTCATACTTCTCTGATGTGAACACTAGTATGTCATCGCTTACTTTAAAACAAAGACAATGGACCTCATTCTTGAACATTTTCTTAAGTGTGTTCTTAAATATCTTCTTACGAACTTCGTAAGACCTACCCTAAGAAAGATCCCCGTCGGATTCATGAACATATGGAAATGTGTTCTTAAACCGCCAAAGTGTTCTTAGCTGTGCACTGATTCTAAGTCCCTTGCCACTGACAATTTACTGTGTTTTCATAGACGCCAAACATCCCCAGGCCTCCTACATGCCTACTCGACATTTCCACTCTCATTCACAGTCCAGTCAGAGCGCTATAACAATCAAAGGTGATTGGCTAATATTTCTAAAGAAATTGAGATACCAAGTGGAGGCCCTTGGAGGCCTGAAATAAGATAAGATAAACTTTTATTAATCCCGTTAGGGAAATTCATTCAGGGAAATTCAGGTGTCATAGCAGCAAGATTTATGAAGTGAATAGGAATCAGACATACAACAAAAATAAGAATAAAGACAGTCCAGCCTCCTTATTTTAATGTCATCATTGTAGGTTTCTAATTTTATAGGCTGCTGTTAAATGGGAAGCCTACCATGATGACATTAAAAAAGCTTTCCTGTCACCATAAAACATAAAGGGCCATTTATTTAAAATCAGAATAAAATTACGTGAAATGTTTAATAAAAATTGTACGGGTTATTGTTATATTTTTACGTCTCAAGTAATTTTATTCTGAGGAGGCAGAGCCTCCCCTGGCGTCCTCTAGGAGTCGCCACTGGTAAAGGTGTAGCTATTTCTGTGCTGATGTCACTTGTCATTTGCTTTCTAGCCATCACTGCGCCCCCTCAAAACATGTCTGTCTCCTGGTTCGGTTGAAACACGCCCCATAATCACAGCCCGATGGAGTGGTATCAGACTCATATTCTGACTAGAATTATGAGTATGACATCGTCAGGCTAGAAGCAAGCCATCATTAGGCTGAAAAATCGAAACAAACCCATCCGAGAGATAGCAAAAACATTAGGTGTGGCCAAACTGTTTGGTACATTCTTAGAAAGAACGCACTGGTGAGCTCAGCTTCACCAAAAGACCCGGAAGACCACGGAAAACAACTGTGGTGGATGACAGAATATTTATTTCCCTGGTGAACAAAACAGTTGGCCTGATCAAGAACACTCTCCAGGAGGTAGGCGTATCTGTGTCAAAGTCAACAATCAAGAGAAGACTTCACCAGAGTAAATACAGAGGGTTCAGCACAACATGTAAAGCATTGGTGAGTTCTGGAACAACATCCTATGGACAGATGAGACAAAGATCAACAGATGGACAATGACCCGAAGCATACTGCAAGAGTTTTTTAAGGCAAAGAAGTGGAATGTTCTGCAATGGCCAAGTCTGACCTGACCTGAATCCAATTGAGCATGCATTTCACTTGCTGAAGACAAAACTGAAGGGAAAATGCCCCAAGAACAAGCAGGAACTGAAGACCGTTGCAGTAGAGGCCTGGCATTGCATCACCAGGGACGAAACCCAGCGTCTGGTGATGTCTATGGGTTCCAGACTTCAGGCTGTCATTAAAAGTGACAATTAGATTTATGATTACCGTATGTTAGTTTGTCCAATTACTTTTGGTCCCTTAAAAGGGGGTGGTACACATATACAATGTGTTGTAATTCCTACACCGTTCACCTGATTTGGATTTGTGATACCCTCAAATTAAAGCTGAAAGTCTGCACATCTTGATTGTTTCATTTCAAATCCATTGTGGTGGTGTACAGAGCCAAAATTATGAAAATTGTGTCAATGTCCAAATATTTATGGACCTGATTGTATAAATTCATCTTAACATTGGCATGTGACTGCTGACAGTGCAAGCCCGTTCTGTTTGGGTAGTGGAACATAACATGACAACCTTGCTGCTCTCCCTCAGCCTTTCTTCAATCATACAAATCACCCTGTCTTAATAGTCTACCCTGTAATACTTCTCCCATAGATTTGCACTGAATTGATTCTCAAAAATACAGAACAAAGCGAGTCTCATCTGTTCAATTTGGAACTTTTTTTTTGGTTTCCAACTAACCTTTCACGAGGAGTTTGATTGAAAGGCAATCTGGCGAATCAGAAGGCCAATATTTGATATTATAAGTTTTGTTGCTATCCTCCATTTCGTCCGACAAACCGTTGGCATCACAGTATCTCAGTCAACTTCAAATTGTAGCGGGTATCCCTAAAGTTTGAAGGGGAGTACTATTCTTACCCTTATCTAGAATAGGATACAAGATGGAGGTAGAGGTAGCCCCCTCTCACCCCACTGCACTGAGCAAGAACTTCAGCTCATACTTCTCTGATGTGAACACTAGTATGTCATCGCTTACTTTAAAACAAAGACAATGGACCTCATTCTTGAACATTTTCTTAAGTGTGTTCTTAAATATCTTCTTACGAACTTCGTAAGACCTACCCTAAGAAAGATCCCCGTCGGATTCATGAACATATGGAAATGTGTTCTTAAACCGCCAAAGTGTTCTTAGCTGTGCACTGATTCTAAGTCCCTTGCCACTGACAATTTACTGTGTTTTCATAGACGCCAAACATCCCCAGGCCTCCTACATGCCTACTCGACATTTCCACTCTCATTCACAGTCCAGTCAGAGCGCTATAACAATCAAAGGTGATTGGCTAATATTTCTAAAGAAATTGAGATACCAAGTGGAGGCCCTTGGAGGCCTGAAATAAGATAAGATAAACTTTTATTAATCCCGTTAGGGAAATTCATTCAGGGAAATTCAGGTGTCATAGCAGCAAGATTTATGAAGTGAATAGGAATCAGACATACAACAAAAATAAGAATAAAGACAGTCCAGCCTCCTTATTTTAATGTCATCATTGTAGGTTTCTAATTTTATAGGCTGCTGTTAAATGGGAAGCCTACCATGATGACATTAAAAAAGCTTTCCTGTCACCATAAAACATAAAGGGCCATTTATTTAAAATCAGAATAAAATTACGTGAAATGTTTAATAAAAATTGTACGGGTTATTGTTATATTTTTACGTCTCAAGTAATTTTATTCTGAGGAGGCAGAGCCTCCCCTGGCGTCCTCTAGGAGTCGCCACTGGTAAAGGTGTAGCTATTTCTGTGCTGATGTCACTTGTCATTTGCTTTCTAGCCATCACTGCGCCCCCTCAAAACATGTCTGTGTACGTGAACGAGTCAGGAGTCACCGTGTATTGGCAGCCCCCTCCTGCTCGCTGGCAGAGTGGACCCATTCAGGGGTATAAGGTAAGACATTGGAAAGGGAAAATGATGAGCTTGAATGACGTGGTGGTTCCATAGCTTAGGGGTTTCTCAATGCTCTGAATGTCATTGTACAGACAACTACGTCCACTGCCCTTGGAGAATTTGACCGCAAACAACAGTAATCAGAACTAGAAATGCATTTCCGTGAGAAAATGCAAATGTGGCAGTCAAAATAATATAATGTAACCTATGCAATTACATGATGTCATCAAGGTTCTTTTCATTAATCTTGTCACAGAATGACTTGCCTAGTGCTATTGATCAAGTGACTGCCATAATTCATTGAAAGAGTATATTTAGAGTCATTCTAAGTATTTGATACAAGCCTTATACTTACTATCGTTAATTTTGCTGTGATCTGATATACAATACTTTTATTTGCATGTGTATAATGCTTTCGTTGTTCATGTTTTTGGTTGTTTGAGGTTATATTCATGTTACAAGAAATAGGATAAATGAGTCTGTTTAAAAATGGAATACAACATGAGATGAATTTGCTGTGATGTTCTTCTCAGGTGAATTGTTCCTGCATTGGCATCGAACAGCCAATGAGGAGAGTAGCCAAGACTTCCATTGTGCTGGAAGGACTGCCTCCAGGGACCTCATGCAGAGTGTGTGTAGCAGCTGTAAGCTCTGCCAGTGTTGGGGCCCAAAGTGAACTCCAACATTTTGTAACTCCAACCAAAGGTTTGTAGTTTTTGGTGTTGGCATTTTAACAGTTCCTGGTTCCAAAAAAAAAAATTCCTATGGAAAAATGAGTTTTCACAAAATCTGCGAAAGTAAGGTGTGAACAAAACACCAGTATAAAACCTAGTCAAACCATTTGGTGAGTTAAGCAGTAGGTCTTTGGTAACCGTTGACTTGTAAAAATAAATATGTTGCTACCAATATCCCAAAGCAGAAAAAAACAGACTACATCATGTTGCTTGCCTTATGGCTATCATAGTATCCACTCTTCACTCACATCCCTCAGTTTCTTATGAAACTTAATATTACAGCACCAAAAAGCATCTTATTTATACCATGCAATAGATTGTGGCTAACAAATCCTTAGGTGTTTAAGTTCAAGTTTAAGTTCAAGTTTATTATCATTTACTCATAAACAGCATTTATCAGTAATGAAATTCTTTGTGCTCAGTGTCCGTTCAACTTAGAGAATAAATAAATTAAATACTGGAGAATGGAGAAAAAGGGTAGGAAAAAGAGAAACAAATTGTAGTGCAAAAAGATATTTCAAGGACAGTTCAGCATCCTGATGGCATGTGGGTAAAAACTATCCCTGTATCTGCTGGTACGGGACCTTATACTCTTGTTTAGATACTGAAGTTAGCTGCGTGGCTGTTGTGAGAACAAATTATGAATTTGCTGACGCATTAGGGCTTACTTTGTAGTCCATTATTTTTTTTAAGGAATGGCAACACATATTTAGAGATATAAGTGTTTAACATTTATACAGAGATGGCATACAAATGCATTTTATTGAACAGAATCAAATCCCTCAAGCAGTTATTTAACTACTACGGTTGTTATTTGGACTGTTTTCCAAAACCCCATTTGATCTTTCATAGGGATTTATTTTGTTTAAAAACGGAACTGGCAAACATACTAGTTAATCCGGCGCATACAAAATAACTCCCACACTCTATAGCTGTAATATTTCAGTCCAATTACAACATGCTAGTGAGGTGGAACACATAATATGCCATTCAGTGGGCTGCAACAATACCGTCTCATTTTAAAGGCTTTGTAGGAATTTTGAAGTTATGTCTCGTATGGAGTTATTTTGCAATATTTTAGAATATTCCACAAGTTTATGCACATTCCATAGTAACAGTTGGTAATTTATTTCTGTTACTATATGCTAGCAAGGTGATAACTGAGTTATGACGATGCAGATAGATATGCAGGATGGTTTAACTATAATTGATGATTTATTTTGAGTAATTGTATCTATTTTTTATCACTGGTTTAATTAAACTATTGTTTTGCAGAAGAACGGCATGGAGTCCCCATGTCTGGAGGCCCCCCATTGTTTGGATTCTGGTCAGTGTGGTGGCTGTGGCTGTGGCTGTGGTTTGTCTGATCTGGTACTGCATCAGGCGTAACAGAAGAAATTTGGGAAATGGAACTCCAGGAATAGAACTGTCAGATAGGATGGAGAGCGAAGGCCTAACAGGCGACCAAACCTAGTCCATACTCCCCACAGGGACAGGTATGGGGCCAGAGATGAGATGTGATTTGATTCATTCAACACCAACAAAGTGAACTAGTTTTCTGAACTCTGGTGCTGAACAAGGAACTATACTAGACCGCTTGAAAATGGGGTTCTGGAGTTCACTTGAACCCCTGTGCTGCTGGTATTTGGTATGAAAGCTTTCTGATCTAACATGAGGATGTTGTAGGTACACTGGCAACCAGCCTCACATGGGCACATGAATAATGTAGGTACCTTACCTTGTGAGTAGGCGCCAGATAAATGTGAGTGCAATTGTGCATAAATAGTAATACGGTCTTCATAAGGGCCACCAAGACAACATTGGTACCCCCAGGTATCAACTTTAATAACACTGTTTATGTAAATGAATCTGAATCTGGCAATGTTTTCTACAGAGCAGCATATAACACCACTACCTCAGAAAATTCCAGACCCCATGCTGCCCCTTTAAACATACTGGTAATCTTATTTAATAGTAATTAAATAGTCGGTGGCATGGTCAAACACATAGTAGAAATCACAGAGCATCTGGTACCTGTCTCAGTAATCTTACACCTATCAATATTCAGCCACAGCCAGTATCCTCTCCTGTCACAGAATCCCTACAGCTGAAATTTGCTCTTTTTAATGTCAGATCATTAGCTAACAAATCCTTGAACTTGGAGCTCATGTGTCTAAGCAATATGACATCTGCTTTGGGGTTGCACAAGGGAGCTGCCACGTTAAACAAAAACATAATTGTTCCACCTTAGAAACATAGCTAAAGTACAACCATTTATAAATCAAAAAGATGCTGAAGAACTGATTCATGCCTTTATTTCAAGCCGGCTCGATTATTGTAATGCAATTCTAACTGGCCTTCCGAAAAAAACAACTGAGAGACTTTTGCTCATTCAAAACTCTGCAGCTCGGCTATTAACCAGAACCAAGAGGAGAGAGCACATTCGTCCAGTTATAGCTGCTCTGCGCTGGCTTCCAGTAACATTTAGAATTGATTTGAAGGTCCTTCTCCTTATATACAAAGCCCTTAATGGGCTAGGACCAAGTTACATTGCAAACTCCCTAGTCAAATACTTGCCCTCAAGAACACTGCAATCCTCTTATGCTGGTTTATTGGAGGTTCCCAGCAACAGCCATAAGAAAATCGGGGATGTAGCCTTTCTCAATTACGACCCAAAGCTATGGAAAACACTGCCTTTAGATATCAGGGACGCTAGCTCGCTTAACATTTTTAAAAGAAAGCTAAAAACTCATCTCTTCACCTTAGCCTTTAACTAGCTACAACGATATAATGTGATATTAAGGTGCATCTATCTCTACAGTTTTATTCATTTTCTGTCTTATAATACATAAATTGCATAACATATCTTTGCACTCCAGCCCTGTCTTTTATCTTTATGTTTTTATGTTTACTTTATTTATGCGTGTGCATTTTATCCTAGTTTGTATGTTGATGTTTTTATGTTTTTTTTGTTGTCTATTTTTCTGTGGATCACTGTGCATGTAATTTCTCTCCACGTAATTTATTTGCTGTTAAGCACTTTGAGCTTCATTGTTTTGTATGAAAGGTGCTATACAAATGAAGTTTATTATTATTATTAACGGCACCAATAATATGTTGTCATGTGTCACCCAATTGGACAGGCATCAACCAACACAACAGCAGATTAATTAACACATGGGGGCGCCACACAAAGTGTATCAGTCTCATAAAATATAGTCAGCTATCAATTTAGTACTCTTAAATAATTAAATTAAGAACTGCAACTAAAGAGACCTAATTAATAACAAGGTTGAAGGTCTTTGGATTTCTAAATAGAAGAGGTTGGCAGCATTCATTCTTTTGTAACATTAAATAGACCAGCGTATATAATCAAATAATTTATTTACAGAATGATCAAAAGTAACACACTTTATCTAACCTAACTAAATGTATCTAACGAATTAATTAAAGAGGAGTGTGTGTAAGCTTGTGTGCTCTATCAGGTTCACCCAGAAAGAATGTGTGTGTGTTCCTTTGTTCAGTCACCATAGTTTTGCGTGCATGTGTGCAAGTTTGTGAATATGTGATATGAACAAAGGATGAGCCTATGTGAAGCATTAAGTTTTAGGGTTCCCTTTGCGTGTGTGTGGCTATGTTGAGGCCAATGTATGTGCAATCCATGTGATTACGGTGCCAACTTACAAGTGGGAAATGGTTAGTAAGGCATGCAAGACACTTTGACTCTCAGTTTGTGCTACTTTATTATTTAATGGTTTGAATATATGGCAGTGCATCACAAGAAGTGCATTATGATACAGCTGAAAACATGGAAAAAGTACCACTGCCATTCTGATTATCTTGAATTTTGAAAAAAATATTTTTTTAAAGATTATAACTTTTTTTTGACAGTTACTGTAGGATAATTGCTCTCCGTCCTATTCCTGCTGAAAAGTGTTTACAGTCTTCCTTGGTTTTGTTTTCTTTTGTATTTATGGGAAGCCAGCTCGCTAAACATTTGTTTTAAAGAAAACTAAAAACGCCTCTTCACCTTGCACCTCTGAGTTTTATTTCTATCTTATGTTATGCATTTTATGTATTCTATTTTTTATCTTAAATCTTTATGCACTCTATCCCTGTTTTTATGTTAATTAAAAAAAAATGTTATGCACTCTATCCTAGTTTCTATGTTTTATGTTTATTTGATGTCTATTTTTATGTGGATCACTGTGCATGGTATTACTTTGGGCACTTAATTTCTTTGCTGGTAAGCACTTTGAGCATGAAAAGTGCTATACAAATAAAGATTTATTATTGTTATTATTGTTCGGCATTTGACATTGGTCTGGGTCTAACGTGCCTTTTACTACCTTCATTGTTGTCCCCTCCCCGCCACAGTGCTAAGGCAATAGGTGCGGTACCGGCTGCCCCAGTGTTCTGCCCTGGTTTGGGTATCCCCCTAAAGATTGAACTCTGCCCTTTCCCAGCCAGTTAGTCTTGCCCTCTTCTCTCTAGAGCAATACAGAGAGTGTTGCAGCTGTTCTACGGGCCAGGTCGCCGGATCTGAGCCCTCTTCTTTGTGCACTGCATGCCGTACTCAAAGTGGTAACCTGCAGCTCGCCATTTGCTGTGATCCCAGAGTATCTCTGCCTAGGTGTATTGTGTGTTTGTGTGTGGACATGTGAGTAGGCACCAGAGTCAAAAGCACGGGTGGTCTATCTGTCTCACTCCTCTTCCAGGACAGGTAACCCCCCTCAACACCTCCTCCATGTAACCCCCTTCAGTGCCCCCTACCCTTCTGGTGGCAGCTATTACCCTTCCCTCTTGACATATAGCTGCTTATGTTGTTGTGGCCTGATGTGGGTTTAGCCCAGCTGAGAGAACAATTAAATCTGTAGTGTATTATCATTGCACCATGTATTAATAAATATTGTGTATTTTTCTATTGAAATAACACGTCTGTCATCACTTGAGTGTATCTGTGTGTGAGAGCCCTCTTGTCACTGTTAGAGGTCTAGATGGACATCCTGTATATCTTGGTGTGAAAGGCCCCAAAGTGGCGTAGTCAAGCACTTCAGAGCTAAGACCTTAACGCCAGTGGGTGACCCAACCACACACCTAGGCACCCTTACATGAACTCTAACCACACCCTTACACACACAAAATGTCCTAATTTAAACTTGTGGGCTGTATGTACAGTGTGTAAAATGTGCAATGCTTACTACAGGGTTTCAGCAATGAGGAGTAACCTCTGAATTGTTTTGTAATCCATTTAAAGAAATCAGTGATCTCTCAATAGGTATGAGAACTATCTGTTGGTTAATACAAAAACATGGGAGAGATTGGTAAGTGCAGAACACTGAACTGCTTCTACCTAGTGCAAAGGGTTACATTTGACCAATATTTGCAAACTCAGTGGTAACCTACGGATTGCTTACAGCAGTTAGCCATGCAGTCATAGCGTTGGGTAGAAACATTTTTAACTTTTGCTGCTGTTTTTGCACTTAAATAAGAAATATCTGGCGTCGGCCTCCTTTTCTCTATACTATTTAGCAGTTGCTCAAATGACTACCTAACAACATTGTTTTGCAACAAAAAAATCTATTGCTCACTACAACAAGGGTCTCAGACGCTCTACTCACTTTCTGGTTAAAATTCTGTACATTAAATGTTCATGTTAGACAGGCACTATTTTTTATTTTGATTGGTGAGAAGACTGCGGCAGGTTGAAGTACCCTGCCCGCCCACTGACAATGTCTCATTCAATGTCCAGGCAGCACAGTATAACACTAAACTGTTTTATGGCTTGTGAGACGCCAAGTGGGCGTGAACCAAGTCTGGTGGCCTGAAATTAGGGTACCGTTAAGTAAGAAACCTACAACTACATGACATTTAAAAGCTTTCCTGTCAACTTAATCACCATAAAATATAAGATAGGCCACTTAATTAAAATTGGAACATAATCACATTTCATCACAATTTATTTTACATGTTGTTGTTATGGAGATTTTCACATCTCAAGTCATTTTATCCCGAGGAGGCCTGGCCTCCCCTGGCGTCCACTAGGAGTCGCCACTGCCTGTCAGGTGCTCCTGTCCTTGGCGTATTCATTGCCACCGGAGACATTGTCGCCCCCAGCGATGCTTTCCTCTGTAGTCCGTCGGGCTTCTTTGGACATGCGGTCAAAACGCCGGAGGAAGAAAATCACAGAGGCCAACAGAATAGCCTGAGGGAAAAGATTATTGATCAGTAAGTTAGAAAACATACAAACACACACCCAATAATCACACACATTACCCACCCTCAGGCTGACAGCTACAGAAATATACAAATGCACGCACATTCAGACACAGGCCTGGGCCAACAAATAAATCAGTACGTACAAAACAAGACCCTGCTGGCACACTTTTATGAACTCTACCCACACCCTTACACACACCTGGATGATGATGAAGACAACAAGGCTTATCTGGGATGCCAGGGCTAAGTCACAGATCCAGTAGCGGCAAGAAGAAAGTACGTCCTCTTCCACCAGATTCACCACCAGCACCCCCTGCAGGTTTGGGGGAGAACTACAGCTCACGTTCCTGTGAGCACAGAGAGAAAGAGGGGAGAGTAAGCCATCAACTCAAGGCTTCTACAGGTCAATGAGGCCCTCAGGATCTGGTGGAATCTATGTTAGCACACCATGCTACAGACATTCTCAGTCCTCATCACATTTGAAGTCTGCTCCCCTTTTTCTCACATTGTCTAGTTAAGTTCTAGTTTTACTCACATATTCTCTCACCCATCAAAACTCAAATCTTAAAGATGCAATCTCACGTTTTGGCAAAAGTTTATTGATATTTAAGCTCACCAGCTAATCAAATGAATCACCGCATTAGACAAAAAGTGCATTGGATTAGAATCGTAAACAGCACCTCTCAGATGTTTCCCGTATGGAAATCCTCTGAATATCGCCCTTTCTCTCTCTCTCTCTCTCTATCTCTCTCTTTCTCTCTCACACACACAAACACTTACACACCTTTTTAAGCGGTCGTTCTTCTGATTGAGAAGCCATCCACGCAGGTAGAGGATGCCACAGTCACATGACCAGGGGTTGCCATGCAATGAGACGCTTCTCAGACTAGATAGCGCGTCCAGAACTCCAGAGTGCAGCGCCGTCAGATGGTTGCCATGGAGCCGAAGCTCAGTAGTGCCCGTGGGGAAGGACGCCGGCATGCTGGAGGTGGTGAGGCCACGCCCACTGCAGTCGACCACGCCTCTGCCGCAGGAACATGGAGATGGACACACCCCTTCGGCCTTCACAGCACTCATGCTCAAGATCATGGACACGATCACACAACTGGTCTGGACACCCATATTACCTGCACACACACACACACACACACACACACACACACACACACATATAAGGACACCTGCACCATGCCCCACATCTGAGCTGGGCTCTGATTAAGGTTCCTTCCCGTTCCTTCCCGTTTTTCCTTGCCACCATCACCTTGTACTTGCTTTAGGGAGTTTAGGCCTGAGAAATGCTGAGAAATGCTTTGTGAATTATATAGCACACACATAAACCACAAGCAACCATGCCTTTTATTGTCAGTATGACTACATAATGTATGTATGGTAGAGGGTTTCATAGATATTACATTGTGCTGTATATTTAATTACTGTGTGTCATTAGTGAGTTATGAAGAGTAGCTGTACATTGCTAATTTGTAATTAAGGGTTAGGTTGGGGTTGTGCTGTTCATTAACATTGTTATAATGATGTAATTGAATTTTACTGTTACTGGTTTCTTGCTAGCGTGGATGCTATGTGATGTGACATGGAAGTAGTGACACTGGCATGTTGTGATGAAATATCACTGGTTTTGTCATGACACAGAGAGGCCTCATAGACAGATACTGTCTGCTGTCTAGGCCTCACATACAGACATATGACCCTAGTTTGGCTGCGGAGATTCGGGGAAAAATGTCCTATTCCGCCCGGGCGAGTTGACAAGAAACATTTGCATGCGCCAATCATAAGCCATCAATACCCTCAAGTCTGATTTATTTATCTGGAAAAAAATATCACCACTTGGGTTTCCATCCAAAAACTTTGATTTCCATAGAAAATAGAGCTGACTCCAAAATGTCGGAAGCAAGTGCCAGAATGTTTGCTGCAAAATGTAACATTTCAGCAAAGATGTAAGCAATACAGACCTTTCTCAAATGAACTTCAACCTGGTTCTGCGTACTGAATGACTGACCACACCGCTGTCTCTGAATTACGGTGTCTGCAGTACTGTAAGGCCTCACAGACAGAGATGGTGTCTGCACTACTGTAAGGCCTCACAGACAGAGAGTCTATATATATATATACTGTATGGCATCTGGATGGCACGGAGATCCACTCACACCAGGAAACAAGGAAGCACAGCAAACATGGGGACTACTGATAAGGATGTGAACTGGGCATGGCAGGAAAGGAACAGGGAGAAAGACAGAAAGATTTAAAAGAAAGATAAAGAAAGTCAGAAAAGAAAGAAAGAAGACAGTAAAGAAAGAAATACATAAATGAGAGAAAGAGAAACAGAGAAAGCAATATGAGAAAGAAAAAAATTATGAAACTTTGAACATGTGAACTGTAGGACCATGGGTTCTGCAAAAAAATTGAATGTCATAACAGAACTATAATATCCTTTAGCAGTACCAGGCCAGGCCGTGTATCAAAATATCTTGTCATGCCATGTACTTCACATCTGTTGCATTTATGAGAAGCACGGATCATCTACACAAAGACCTCACAGATCTCACATGATTGTTCATTTCATCAAATGTTCCCTTCAGAGTACTTACACAGCTGCATCAATCCACATATACTTTATGCAATATTAATACCATTCATCACCACATTACCCCCAAATCCTATCCTATCCCTCCATGTTTTAGCCAATATCAAGGGTAGTGTTAATGGCCAAGGATGATCAGCTCACACAACCTATCACCATTAAATATACACCATATTCAGTGCTCACCTTTGCCCACACTAAGTAGGCCTAAATACAGCTGAATTTGTCCCAAATACGCCATGGAATGAAAAAACACAGATCTTGTGACGTTGGTTGGTAGAGCGCCGATGACTGTGAATAGTTCTTACCTTATTCTGGAGTGTGTGCTGTGTCTGTAATGTGTGTGTGAGTGTGAGGGTATGAGAAGCACACCACGACTGCCTCTCGTCTGACAGCAGGAGTTACATGCAGAGGCAGAGAGTGACGCACATAGCTGGTGCTCACAGATAAACTCATACTGACCAGACATACACACACTCACAAAGGCACACACACACACACACACACACACACACACACACACTCACAAAGGCACACACACACATGTACGCAAACATTCACACACACACACACACACACACACACACACACACACACACACTTTCACACAGTGATACACACTTAAACACTCAGTGTAACTATAACATATTTACACTTACAAGCCAACATTTACATTGATTGTGTACAGTATAGTTTGACTTTTTTCATAGTTAACTGAAGTACATAGATGCTCATTACTAAGTTACTCTTGCCTAGATAATGCTTGACAAAGACACTGAGAACTGATGTAAGATTTTCGAAGCTACAATTTTTTCCCCACCAAATATGAAAGTGTCAGTAACAATCCGTATCTTAATTTTAGATAATGATTAATTTTAGACTCAGACTAGATAGTCTAAATGACCACTGTGCAAATAACGAATTCCTCACCAAATCCCCCCCCCCTCTCTCTCTCTCTCTCTCTCTCTCCCTCTCTCTCTCTCTCCCTCTCTCTCTCTCTCTCTCCCTCTCACTCTCACTCCTTCCCTGGTTATTTCTACACCATTCTTCTCGCCTTCATCTCTCTTATCTCTTTTGTGCACATTCTCCACGCAATGGCAAGAGGCCGCTTCTCTACCAAGATCTGAAACGGAAGTCTGCTCACACTACTTGTAAATGTGTCTGCAGCAACAAAATGGACACATTCTAAAGGGGACTACTTCCTTGCAGCCGTGCCGTTTCTCTTGATCTGCTGAGGGATCCAATGACTATAACGATGCCCTGTGGTTGTAGTTACTACAATGGTTAGGTGCAATGAGGGCTACCCCGTGTGTGAACACACCTTCACTCCGAGACTGGCTCGGAACTAGAACACACTCACAGCTAGAACAATATCATAGTGAGAACACTCTTGTAGCTGGAACATTAAGAAAGACAAAATACTCAGAGCTAAGAACAAACTTGCATTTAAAACATTCTCATAGCTAGAACACTTTAAGTTTGAACAAACTCGTAGCTGGAACACTCTATAGAAGGACACCAAGGCCATGCGATAGAATAATCTGCACAGAGTCAGGGACGGAGTATGATGAGGGATAAAGCAATCATTTCTGAGACCAGCATTTGTGACTGTGAGTGTGTTTGTGAAAGATGCTGAGATGGAGCAGCATTTGAGATTGCTGAGTGTCACTAGATTCAATACAGCCCCCCTGCCCCCACTCACTTTCAACCTATGGCATTCTTATCTCCTGTGTTTGTGTTTTATTTCATGTGACTTGAAATGTCCACTAGATGGCGAAATTCTTGCTGCAAACAAACCTCTACTAGTACAGTTTCCATTTCGTGAGCGGATGTTCAATTTTTGTAAAGAGACAGTGAACTGCTTTTTGGAGATTTATTCAGTTCATAAATGGTGGAAAAGATATTACAGTATTTTCTACCGGTCAGCGTTTGTAAAGAACTTTGTTCTTAACTGACTCAAATGCCTTGTCGTTGTCAATGACGATGTTTACACGAACACGCCCAGCCAGCTAGGAAGTCATTTAAATGTTGCGCCCCGATTTCAGGCGAAACGAAACTACGTGAAAACCTGTGAAACTTTGCACAGCACAAACGAAGAATGGCAGAAGCGGCTCCAAGTAACCCGGACCTTTTTACATGCCCGGTTTGCCTTGATCTACTGAAGAATCCAGTGACTATTCACTGTGGACACAGTTACTGTATAGGCTGCATTAACGCCTGCTGGGATCGGGAAGATCAGAAGGGAGTTTACAGCTGCCCTCAGTGCAGACAGACGTTCACCCCAAGACCTGTTTTAAACAAAAATAATATTGTTGCTGAACTTGTGGAGCAGATCAGGAAGACCAGAATCCAAGCTGCTGCTCCTGTTCCATGTGTTGCTGGACCTGGAGATGTGGAGTGTGACGTCTGCACCGGGAGAAAACCCAAAGCTGTGAAGTCCTGTCTGGAATGTCTGGTGTCATACTGTGAAACTCACTATAAAGTTCACAATGACATAAACCCTGGGCGAAAACACAAGGTGGTTGATGCCACAGGCCAGCTACAGGAGAGAATCTGCACCCAACATGAGAAGCCTCTGGAGCTATTTTGTCGTACGGATCAAAGTTGTGTTTGTTTGCTCTGTCTGGTGGATGAACACAAAGGCCACGACACTGTGTCAGCCTCTGCAGGGAGGAGAGAGAAACAGGTAAGACAGGAGTTCTCTTGGTGATAGATTGGGTTTCCAACTGGAATGAAAGACTCATACAGACATCCTCTTTAAGTCCATTATAGGGTGAGGCAGAGAGAGAATAAAAATGTCATAAAAACATGCTTGCCTAATGAAGTTGTAAAACCGAATGGTTAACTTCAGACTGTCAGCATTCTCATAAAGAAATGGAAACACATAGCCTTATTAAATTCTAAGACCTAAAACATTTAAAAAACAGAAATCAGTCAGAGAATCTCCTGTTACATATGAACTGTACCTAAATAAAAAATATACATAAAAAGCCTAAATTACCATTTCATGAGTTGTGTTTGTGGACATTTTGTAATACCTCTCTTATTTTACAGTAATTTATATTAAGATGGGCACATCATGGTTTCTGCCTGCAATATTGCTACACAGTCCTCTCAGATGAGCCCAGTGATTAGGGTGCTGACATGACATTTGGTAGGGTCCTGAGACACTATGACTGAATGACATTACATGGTTATAAGCTGCCTAGAACTCACAGATCAGCCAGTGAGGGTATGGTTGCAGTAAGGGTGTGTTGGACATTTGTATCTATTTGTTCTCTCTGGAATGCTATCAGACAATACTAATATTATGATGCCACCATAACTGTTTGTTGTGGATGTGATGTATTCCTTCAACATAGACACACTTGGGTGAGACCCAGAATCAAATCCAGCAGAGAATCCAGGAGAGAGAGACGGAGCTACAGGATCTGAGGAAGGCTGTGGAGACTCTCAAGGTGAGTACTGACCAGACCAGGAGGACAACAGCTGGCTGCTGGAGGAGCCATTTCAGGCTCAATCAGGGCTCTCACCTCCAGTCAGCCAGACAGGAGTCTGTAATGCTGAGCCACTTTCCAGCTCCTTTGAGCCACACTGTGGGTACCAGGCTGTGTGGAGGAGCTGAGTGAGTGGGCTGCTTTAGATGGACCCCTCCTCTTTGTGTGTCTCCTAACAGAGCTCTGCACAGACAGCAGTAAAGGACAGTGAGAGGATCTTTACTGAGATGATCCGCTCCATTGAGAGAAGGTGCTCTGAGGTGAAAGAGCTGATCAGAGCTCAGGAGAAGGCTGAGGTGAGTCGGGCTGAAGTACTCCTGAAGCAACTGGAACAGGAGATTGCTGAGCTGAAGAGGACAGATGTTGAGCTGGAGCAGCTTTCACACACAGAGGATCACATCCATTTCCTCAAGGTAACTGTTGATGGATTATTAGTGCATAATATTTGAGGGCATTCATTTACTTTGAATATATTCCTAGGTGGAAATTTTATTTCAATTTAGATATTGTTTAATTTCATTCAAGGATCTCTTCATTTCCAAATTGATCCCTTTTCTTCTGATCATGCCACAGTAAACCGCACTTTGAACAGATACCTTACCCCATGCAGTTTCAAACATTTGAGCATGATGAAGACAATTTCATTCTTCAGAAAACTGCTCAAAATCATTATGGCAATTGGTAGGACAGGTTAGGTCACATGGTAGGAAAAATATTTCCTGACATGTGGGGCTTGAGTGATGTCACTGTGATGTTAATTGATAAAAGCACATCTGCTCTGACATCATGGCTCACAGTTTGGAGTCACTTGAGGTGCACAGGTGACACACACATACACACACACACACACACACACACACACACACACACACACACACACACACACACACACACACACACAAACACACACAGACACATCCACTCAAGGTAATATCCCACTATCATGAATTTACATCATGTAGGGATAGTACGTAGTTGAGGCTTTGCTTTAGTTTACGTTGTGAGGAGGGATACAGCTAACATCAGACTAACACTTAGACAACGCATCTTAGCTGCCAAGACTGTCATTCGTAACACAATCATTTGGAAGCCACGTCTAGATGTTGCACACACACATTAAAGGACAATATCCAGGTTAGGCTTAGGCTGCACCCAGATACTCATAATGTTACATTTAGTTCACATCTCAATCTCAAACATTAGAGGATAATATCTAACTTAAGAGTATCGTGTGCACTGCATTGGTTGAAGCTTTTAGTTAAAGTTAACACAAAAGTTTCCTGATCAACTGTATCAACTGAATTTACATTTCATTAAATACAGATTGTAAATTTAAACTTACAACTTATTTATACGTGGATGCTATATTTTGAAATATCTCTTTCTCTCTATTCCTGTGTTTCTTTATTTAGAATTTTCCAGTCAGTCAGTGAGACACCTGAGTCTAAAGACTTATCCTGCATCTCTGTGAACCAAGGCCTCTCTTTTGAGGCTGTGAAGAAATCTGTCTCCTCACTAAAGGAGCAGCTGGAGAATTTCTGCAAGGAGGAAGTCATGAAGATATCTGCATCAGGTCAATCACATTACTCACATATGTTTATGTAATGACTTACTATACTTTCCCTCTGGATTGTACTAATACGTTAAATGTGATGGTGAACGTCAGGAACCTCTATTTCTCAATGTCACATATCCTTTGTATGTCGGTGAAGCTGAGATACACTGCAGGTGTCTCCATGTTTACTTGTCTTTAAGGTTGAAGAAGCTGGAGATTCATAATGTCCCTCAACAAGAGAACACAAATGCACTGCCATCATAAAAAAGAAGGTTGATGCAATGTTGACATTTACACCAGTCAGTGTTGTTTCTAATATGATTCTTTCTTTCTCAATAGTGACTGAAGTCCAGGCTGTTTTGCCTCCTGAACCTACAACCAGAGCGGATTTCCTACAATGTGAGTTTGACACAAACACATTTACGTATATACTTTACTTTATTTCTAATCACAAGTCAGTTTTCAGTAGCAATCACATTTTCAGAATGGTCTTACATGGCAGTTCAACATTTCATTATGGCTGTGACAAGAAACAGTGTCTTTTCCAGACCATCATGCTTCCTATAACCGCTGATAAGGAGCAGTTCCACGTGTTTGGCCTTTGTTTTGTGTCGCCCACCAATGCAAAGTCTATCTAGCCTGTGTACGTGTCCTAAAATGGCGTTCTAAACGGAAGTTCGGGAGGAGATGTAACGAATTTGACCCACCCCTCTCACATCAATCACCCACACTTAATTTAAACTCAGTTCTCCTCATCAGCTGCAGCACTTGCTTTGGCATTCGCTCTCAACCCACCACCTCCCCTTACACCACCTGTCTCCCCCTGGTATAGAATGGGGGTGTATGCACGGATCCTGCTGGACACCTGCCAGCGCTGGTGACTCCTGCATGATCTCTGCAAGGCATTTTAGGACTTAGACCAGGCCAGACACACTCTTCTGTGTGCATATCTTAGGCAAATTTGGAACATAAAGTCATGAACGGCCAAAAACTAGGACAATACACTGGCATTGATATCCAGCTGATATAAAATATACACTTCTCCTATGTATGTGGGATCTGTAAAGCTATCAGATCAACGAGTCACACAAACACAGACACACACACAGACATACAGTAGACACACACACACGCACACAGACACACACATACACAAACTCACACACACATACACACACAAACACATACTCATGCTCACACACACATACACATGCACACATTCACACAATCTTTTATTTGAGTACACAATCTACAATTCAAGACAAATACTCTAAAGCAGGGGTTCTCAAAACTTTTGCACAATCCACAGCACCTCGAGGAAACGAGAGAGATCACACAAACGTCTCAGTTTGGGTGAACGCTTACCATGGCTGCGGTTACTTTTATACACGGAAGTGTATGAGCAACTTGCGTTCAAATGATAACTCTCTGTTTTAATTGGTGGATCAGAAACGAAACTGTGTATTTGATTTGTTTGTGTCAGTCCAGCCCTTTGCATTTCGCCACAAAGGGAGCTTTCACTAAGCAGTGATAGGTCTCCGTCTGTGACATCGCGCCCCCCCCGGGAGAGTATCCGCGCCTCCCACTTTGAGAACCACTGGTCTAAAGGACTCACATTTTGATAGATACATTAATTATCCAGACATGCTTTAATCATACATAAGTAATTCAGTGTGACTGTACAGTACAGTACAGGTACTGTACAACTATTTGAGCTCACCAGCCAATCAGATTACACCTCTCCTCTTTGTGGTCCTGAAGCAACGTGTTGATTGGCTGAAATAGTGTATGTAGTGTGTAGTAGTATGTAGTGTAGGCAAAGGTGGGGTAATGAGGCCTGTATCCGTGTATGTCTGGGTGCACAACATCCTTGAGTATACATGGGGAATGCAAACACACACACACGCACACGCACACGCACACACACATATACACACACACACATACACACACACACAGACACACACACACACACACACACACTCAATTCAACATTTACTTATTCTGTCACTCAGAGAGAGTTACCCTGAGAAACCTTTGTCTTGTCCTCTCCTCCATCAGACTCATGCCACTTCAGACTGGATCCAAACACAGCACACAAACTCCACCGTCTGTCAGAGGGGAACAGGAGGGTGGAATGTAGAAATGAGGTCCAGTCATATCCGGATCATCAGGAGAGATTTGATATTTGGTGTCAAGTGCTGTGTAGAGAGGGTGTGTCTGGACGCTGCTACTGGGAGGTTGAGTGGAGTGGGAAGTGTGGGGTTTTTATAGCAGTCTCATATGAAAGCATCAGCAGGAAAGGATGGGGTGATGAGTGTGGGTTTGGACGTAATGATCAGTCCTGGAGACTGGGCCTCTACAGCACCAGCTCCTCTTTCTGGCACAATAATAAAGAGACTAAACTCCCTCTAGTGGCCAGCTCCAGAATAGGAGTGTATGTGGATCACAGGGCAGGAACTCTGGCCTTCTACAGCGTCTCTGACACAATGACCCTCCTGCACAGAGTCCAGACCACATTCACTCACACACTCTACCCTGGGTTTAGGCTTTTGGGTTCTGGATCATCAGTGAAGCTGTTGTGACTGACATATCTAGATTATGTTAGCACATACATCTCACACCACATCATTTAACAAATCACTCGTAAAGATCTAGCAGAAGGGTCTGAGAATCTTTGATCTTGGGGACAACAACAGACTGAAGCCATTCCCACATCTTTGGACCCCAGCTATTACAATATCTGTACCTCTAGACCCCTGCTGTAACACATGCAGTATCACCACAGCAGAAATAATAAGCCATTGTGTGTGAATGGTTTTGATGAGCTCTGTGTTGCATAACCTCACTCTCCCAAGTGTTTATTCCCTCTGTTAATGCATTGTAAACTTGTAAACTTTCTCATCTTACTTGTAATAAAGAACACTGTCCAATGTATATTAATATAATATAATATATATTTATATAATATTTAATATATAGCAAAAACATTGTATTCGATTACACATACTGCACATTCAAACACGTAGAAAACAATGTATATAGGCAGAAAACGGCGGCAGTATTTCAGCAAAAGTCAAATTTGTCTTTTGTCTTTTTTTGTTATTCATTTGGTTATGTTAGGGTTCATCTCAGATGTCACAATAGATAAAGCTATGCAGACTCAGATTTGTGTAAAACTACTCTACCTTGCCACGTCGACATGCTACTTTGGCTTCTGACGTTGTCTTTGCTGGTTCCATATCCTTCAGCTTGTCAACAAATACACGTGTACCACTGTCCATTAGGGGGCCTCAAAGCGCAATTTGTATTTACAACAGTAATGTAAAAGTGAACTACACTCTGCAACTTTAGGGGGAGCTCAGTAACCAAAAATGCCAATTCTCGCATAATGAGTTTTTAAGTGTGCTGCCATATGGAACACTGTGCTCTGTCCTCTTACGTCCTATTGTCTCAGGTCATGCCAAAGTGTCATTGTTATTCTACACACAGTACAGTAAATACAGTACCAACTTTTATTTTTAACAGTTGTTATTAGGAGCAATACGAGTTGATATCAACGCATTACGCTGTATTTTGCGTATACAAACACCGTAGCAACATGTTCAGAGATAGAAGTTAGACAGTGCTGTTTATACAACTGATTTAAAGAGAAGAAACATGAAACACAAACCAGTTTGTATTGAGTCCAATAACATATTGAAGAGAACACACTTTTTCATGCACAGAAAACAATACGGATGATTTCATGTGTTGCGCTGAATTGACTTTTGGTGCTTTTCATTTTGTGGGCAAAAGGCTGAATGCACTTCTCACTTTTGTGGACAAAAATAAACTCAGCTTTAGAGACAAATGTAATTTTGTCCACATAATTATCATGTTCATTATGTCCAAACAACAGTTCTGAAAGTTGCCTTACAACTGTTGCGAGGTATTTCTTGTGCAGAGCTTAATGGCGGTAACAGCTAAAGGAGATGGTGCAAACTCTTATAAAGATGTTGCAAGATTGCACGGAAACGCCACATTCACATGAAATTCATCAAAAGTGTGTTGCCAGCTTGACCTCTGGCACCTGAAAATGGGAAAACCTGTTGCCAGCCATAGAATTGTAAGATACTGTACATTATTTTGAATCAAATCCCACAATGATAATACTTGTTACGTTACAGTTGGACACCTAGGCATCTTACTGGTTGGTGAATTTTGACAGGGTACTTTCACAACAATCCAAGAGACAGAAAAAAGATAGCAGAAGTTTTGCAAATGCACACAAACAGCCTGAGGGCGAGGAGAAGGACTCCAATAGAAGCTCGGGACAGTGCAGACAAACTGTTTTGAGCGGGAACAGATCGGATTTGCACGCGAGCAGGGGCTATTTGAGAGCGAGGGCAGGCTTTGAGGGGAAACATTACTAAATCTGAACGAGAAATTAATAAATAATGCTCTCAGATTTAAAGACCACCCTGTTGATTAAAGATGGGAGATAAACTCCATAGTCCAGGAATATTCCTGCGTGCAGTGAAACCCTTGCAGATGGTTCAGAATGTGGCGACACATCTGATGTCACTCCTCTGCTCAGTGGCCTCCTCTGGTTACCCATGAGCCCCTCAAATTCATCACCAATGCTCTCCTAGACCTCTGGACTGCACCCATCTTCTTGGGCTCTGTAAAGCTCCTTGAGACAATTTTATTGTTTTGGCACTCCAAGGTCTCCTACTGTACAGAGGCTTGAGTGTTGTTCCTCACTTGTAGGTGGCTTTGGATGCAGGCGCTGGATATTCCAATGCAGTCGCTGGAACATGGAACATGATTTTACTTTCTCCATGCTAACAATGCTATGGCTGGCAACAGTGTTTCCCATGTTCAGGTGCTAGAGGTCAAACTGTCAGCACACTTTTGATGAATTGCATGTGAAAGTGGCTTTTGCATGCAACCTTGCAACATCATTTGCGCTTTTATAAGAGCTTGCACGATCTCCTTTAGCTGTTATGCCATGAAGCTCTGTACAGAAATACCTTGCAACAGTTGCAAGGCAAGTTGCATTTAGTTTGAGAGTCAAAAACAGACATTTTAATCGATTTTAAAAGTTCTTTCCTCATCTCTATTCTAAAATATATGTCCTCACAATGTTACATGTTGAAAATAATTACCAATTAATGGAACCTTCTTCGTGCTTGATATGAAGATTTTTAACTTGAATCAGAATATATTCCAAAGCATAGGTGACATCAAATAGACATTTATTCAACTCATCTATTAATCAATTTATAAACAATAATACATAAATGTTTTGTGCTTGCAAAATAGGCCTAATGTGTTTTCAATATTTTCTTTCAATAGTTAATTTGTTAATTAGTTATTTTTATATTTATTAATGTATTATATTTTTTTAAATGAGAAAAATACAGTATTTCTAAATTCATATGTACATTGTGTAAATCACATAATCACAAATGCTGAATATTCCTGTTGTAGGACCTTTAAAACAGTAGGCACTACATAACAGCATGAGTGAAATGTCTGTCAGCCGTGTACAGCATGAAACCCCTTTTTGTCAGCCTGGGCGCTGCTATCTTTAGTCCCGTCCTCCCCTGTGTCCACCGTCCCCTCTGTGCTCTGGAGTCTCACCAGCTGTATGCACACCCGCTGGAAGGTGGGGCTGGAGAAGTAGTAGAGCACAGGGTCCAGCATGCTGTTGAGGTAGGTGAAGGTCAGCGTGGTGTAGAAGACCACATTGACCACCTCCACAGATTCGCATGTCCTCTGTGACCCAATATTCGCCCAGATCAGAATCTGGGCCACGTTGCTGGGCAGGAAGCAGACAACGAACACCACCACCACCACGGCCAGGGAGGACAGGGCCCTCCTGATATTGTCGTAGCGATCCAAATGCCTGCGCCTGAGCTCAGAGGCGATGCGGAGCGAGCAGACAAGGATCAGAGCCAGGGGGACGAAGAATGAGATAACGAAGACAGACTTGTACCAGAGGGACGCAGGGTCAAAAGCCAGACACACCATGAAGCTCTCGCACTGCATGGCACCTCCCACCATCAGGTGCTGTGGAGCCATCAGAAGGTGGACGTTGAGGGAGACGGTGAGCGCCCACACCACCACAGCGACGCCCACAGCCTTGGCGATGGACATAGAGTTGAGGCGGTGGTGGGGGTGCAGCACGCGCATGTACCTGTCCAGAGCGATGAGCGTCAGGAAGCCGATGCTGCCGCCACGGTTCAGGGACACCAGAAAGAGGAAGAGGCGGCAGAAGATGCAGCCGAACTTCCAGTCCAGTCCGGAGAGGTAGTAGCTGGCGCGAAATGGCAGCACCACGTTGAGGAAGAAGTCGGCCAGGGCCAGGTTGAAGAGGAGGACGGTGCTGCTCTTCCAAGGCCTCATGTGCCAGCAGAAGACCCAGAGAGCAAAGCCATTGGCCAGGACGCCCAGCAGGAACTCTATGATAATCAGAGGAGGCAGCGCTCTGCGGAGCAGCTCACCCTCGTAGGGACAGCAGGCGTTCACTGACCGCAACATGCCACTGTGTCTGTGGGCAGAACTCTGGCTCTCTGGATGAAATATCAACAGTTCAGCAGCAGGGTTTTTCAAACACAAATGTTGATGCCCAGAAGTTGAGATCGAAAGTCCAGTGGTTTTATGTAGTCTAAAAGAGGAACAAGACTTTATATGGCCCTGTGCCACTTCAGGGAAGTGACGTTGCATCTCTGTGCAATCTCTGTGAGATGGCACACGTTCATCACTAAAACCAAAGCAGCAGTAGATGAATTTCATGTGAATTTTGTATTTTTTTTTAAATCTTTTTTAAGCATTTTACTGTATTTGCTCTTATCAGAGTTTGCACCATCTTTGTGCTGCTATGTAACTTTTATACAGAGATAACTTGCAACAGATACGAGACAACCTGCTGTTTGTTTGAGAGTCAGAATGGCAACATTGTAATGGGTTGTAAAGGTTTTTAAGAAGACGCTTACATACTGTATCTTCCAGCAAATCTGAAAATACTTATTTACAATCTCTACACTCCTTTAGGGTTATCCAGTGACTGCTCTCCTAATTAAATTACCATCACTTTTCATTCAATCAGACATCAATTACCATTTGTACAGATTTAGTTTGATGCTGCGTTACATAACTTGTTGCTCCATAAAGCTACCAGTGTTTGCTCCTCTCATCTTTTCTCATCGTCTCTCTCTGCCCAACCTCGCCCCCACTCTCCCTGTGCAGAAGTCCTCTAGACATCATAGTGGCCAGCAATGGCCAGAATATTTCCATGAGTGTAAAGAGTTGTAAATTGTAAAGAGTTGACCTATATTTATACACCTAAAAACTACTTCAGATCCTTGACAGTAATGTTTGTAGACACTAAATATGTCAGGGTTTCAGCCGGGACTCTGGTGATTTGGCCACATTGCTGGCCATTTTTGCTTTGTCTTGTGTTTTGTTGTCTGTAAGAAAAGGGAAGTTTCTTTTGTGGTTGATGCAAAAAATTTGTCTTTATTCCAGTAAAGTGCAGTGACGAAGCACGTGGAACATACTCAGAATTCAGTGGTGCAGATCTGAACCACAAGCATCTCCAACTTTAGCCATATATGCTGTTTAAGACACCTCTTAGGCTTTTATTGTAAATGAGCTAGGCTTCTAATGCAAACAGGTCTGGCAACCTTTTTTTGATCTGTATGATAATCAGGTTTCTCTGGCCCGCTGCCTGAGATTGTTCTCAATGGCCTGCCCTACCCCATTCCCACACTATGATTAGTTATAGTCACTCACACCTCAGTTTGCTTCCTGACCCCAGGTGTCTGAGCAATACCAGTTTGGGGACCTTTCCTTTGTTACCAGGATAAGATTACCATTTTGGAGATTATGCTGGCCAACTTTTGGTGGTCACAGCAGCTGCTTGATCATGAATCTAACTCACAGGATATACTGTAATTTCTTACATGTCGATGTGCCATGTGTATCTGTTTACGTTTTCACATGTGCTTCTGTTGTTCCACGTGTTGTGCTCTCCGCCCCTCACCTGTCACATGTCACTTCCTGTCATTGATAGTGTCACCTGTTTCCTATTTTGTTTCTTGTTGTGTGTAATTAGTATGTGTATTAATACTTTATTTATTTCTTGGTTCTCTGTCAGTTTGTCTCTCTCTATGTCCTGACCGCGCCTGATTTTTTTCATTCCTTGTTCCCCTTGTCACCTGTATTTTCGTTTCCAGCCCATGTTCTAGATTCTGTTTTGTCCTGCTCTCTAAGTACTGTTTTTTCTCACCTGATTTTGTTGTATAAAGCCTTTTAATTTTTCTGTTACCCCTGCATTTTGTGTCATCCTCTCCTGTGAATCCTGACAAAATATATATTAGTGTGGATAAAGATGTGGATTTGGAGCCATTGTCGGTAAGAAAAACGTATGGCCAGAGAATGTGTATTAAAACCGGATGTCGTCACTTTAATCCGGTCTCTGGTTGGATAAAACTTTTCAACAGAAATGGACAAGGACCTTTACTTTTTAGTTGAGAAGTTGTGTTGATCGCCTGGCATGCAAACGATCGGTTTTCTTTAAATTATTATTATTATTGTGAAGTTATACGGCTTATGTGAATAAAGCTATCTACACAACTTTTTATATGTCTACATTGACTCGTTTAGTTGTTCATGTGGTACACGTAGGTCTTAACTGAAGCTAACGCTTAGACCAACAATCCATTGGAACACATAGTAGCTAGCTAGCCTCGCTGCTAATAAGTCTAACGTTAGCATGCTGATATGAATAGACCCATTATAGTCAGGTGGCTTAATGCTCAATTGACTTGTTAACCGAACTTTTACGAAGTCATACAACTAAACACACAAGTGACTTGTTAACCTATGTCTACATTGACTCGGTTAGTTGTCCATGTGGTACACGAATGTTGCAGAGTATTGTCCTATTGTAGGACTTAACTGAAGCTAACGCTTAGACCAACAATCCATTGGAACACATAGTAGCTAGCTAGCCTCGCTGCTAATAAGTCTAACGTTAGCATGCTGATATGAATAGACCCATTATAGTCAGGTGGCTTAATGCTCAATTGACTTGTTAACCGAACTTTTACGAAGTCATACAACTAAACACACAAGTGACTTGTTAACCGAACTTTTACGAAGCTATATGACCAAACACAAAGCTAGCACTGTTAATTCTGCTATAGCTAGCCAGGTCAATTAGCTCGCCTAAGATACTGCAATTTAAGCTAACCAATTACCTCATTTCCCCCAAAACCCATCGATTACATGTGTTTGTGATGTGTAACATATATCCTTAATCAGTCATTCAAGTTATTAACGTTTATTTACCGCTAGCGATTACGACACAAGGGTAATTCAATCGCTATTAATGTTGAACTTGAACTTCAACAACGTCACACAACATTAAAAGTCAGGCATCGGCATGGTTCCTACAGAATAAATCAAAGGTCCTTGTCCATTTCTGTTGAAAAGTTTTATCCAACCAGAGACCGGATTAAAGTGACGACATCCGGTTTTAATACACATTCTCTGGCCATACGTTTTTCCTACCGACAGCCATCGTGAATTTACAATATGGCGCCCATGCAGCAATTTTTCAAAATGGCCACCAGTGACAACCGTTTTCTTATCAGGGATGGATATTTAATGATATTGAGGACCTAATTAGTTTAATTTGTGTACCATACCCTCAGATGGGCGGAGTTTAGACAGGAAGTGGGCGGGTTTCCGACCAGAAGTGGGTGTGACTTAAAACGGGAGTTGTTTTGTTTTTGAAATTTCATTTAAAACATAGAAAATAGATTGATTGAGTTGGAACTTAAAACGGGAGTTGTTTTGTTTTTGAAATTTCATTTAAAACATAGAAAATAGATTGATTGAGTTGGAATTTGATATTTTAAACCTGATATTGGTATGGGTTGACCAAAAGTTGCTACTTGCTATATTAGAAAATTAGAAAACAGCCTCAGAATTGAGCTTCAATGTTTAAGTAAAAGTTTTAAAAGTGTTATATAAACTTGAAACTTGAATTGTCAGCTTCAGATCAAAGTTTTTAATAAGAAGCATAAAATAATTATTTACAATTTACACTGAGTTCTATGTGAACTTGAAACTTGATTTGCGCAATTGTGAATGGCATACCACTTGCTATTTTTGAAACTGCTGGCAGACATTGTTCCCCATCTGTGTGGAGAGCTGAAGAACAAGTTCATATGATATGCTCAACCCCAGATGTGCCATTCTGTCCACAAGTTCCCTTTTGCGTGTGTGGGCATGCAGCATCAGTCCTATGTATAAAGGAACTGGTGTCTCCTGTGTCTAAAAAAAGGTGCTGTGCCTAGTGCTCTTTTCTATGCAAAAGACCAGCTCAGCAAACACAATGTTGGAGACTGATGCTGCATTTCCCTGGCCATTATCATCAAGACCTTCTAGGTTGGCCTTTCTGATCACGATTATAGAGCCCTACTAGGCACTTGATGTGATACTTTGCTTCGATGGCCACCATGTTCCCAGCACCAAGTTGCCGCAGTAGTTCTGTGTCTTCAAGTAAGGTTGCACAAGTGCGCACCCATTGGTCCAATTGAAATGTTGCAGCTTCACGAAGGCCATCATGGCCAGCAGGTTGTCTGCAGAAGAAGCAGGTGTCTTGTCTCATTTCAGAAGTACTAAGTGACCTGGACCTTGTGTGCTTGTATTCTGTCTGTTGGTCATGACTTCCCAGTGTTTGCTTTTGCGCTCATGGCAGCTTAGTTATATTGTACTTCAGCTTGCATTTATTATGGTATTGAGCTTTTTTCACAATCATTGCTGCTTCAATACCTTGGCCCTCATCCAGTCTTTCAAGTGGGAGTGTTGAAGGGAGCTGGCCAAGTTCATTGAACTGAATCAAATGCTCTACAAGTGAGCTGTATCCACTTCCCTTGTCTGTTCACTTGGGCTGCAAAGGACATCTCGATGCCTCTGCCTTGTCTTATTGGCATATAATACAGAGCTTCCAGTCAGTCTTGAATGTGCAAGAAGTTGATGGTCCTTGACCATCAAGATGCACAAGTTTGAAGTTCTGTGACATTTTCTTTGACATTGTCTCTGCAATTCTAAAATTCCAAATTTAAATTCTCCATCTTGAAAAGGTATGATTTGACACTGAGATCATCCTTATCAGATTAATCTACTTCAAACTTTTTTGCAATAAAATTTTCATAACAATCATGGCCGCTATCTTGAACATTTTTAATTCCCAGGAACTATGTTTGGTAGATAAATTGAACTAATAAGGTCCTCAATATCATTAAATATCCATCCCTGATAAGAACATTGATAAGAAAACGGTTGCCACTGATTAGATTAGATTCAACTTTATTGTCATTGCACAGAGTACAAGTACTGAGGCAACGAAGTGCAGTTAGCAACTTACCAGAAGTGCAAAGCAGAGGAGTGCAGAGTATGTGCATAATGGTAATATAAAAATAGATAAATAGGATATATACAATATGACATAAGATATAAGTGGTATGAGCAGTAAGAACATGAGCAGCAATAATGGTGATTAGTGCAGATGTGATATAGATATATGTTAAGTGCAGGTGAAGTACAGGTGAAGGTGGCAGTAGAAGTTATAAAGTTATAAATGAGGTAGGAGATGTGATAAGATATAAGTACGATGAATATGGATATGGCAACAATTTTAAATAAATAGATATAGACAAATGAACAATTTAGTGCAAATGTTCAGTGGCTGGAGGGAGGTGTGTGGCAGTCAGGCCAGGGTAGAGGGGGGAATACAGTCACTGTAGGAAGGAGTGTGAGGGGGTAGCCAGGGGGGGCTATCACCGTGGTGCAGAGTTCAACAGGGTGACAGCCGCAGGGAAGAAGCTGTTCCTGAGCCTGCTGGTCCGGGAACGGTGGGCCCTGTAGCGCCTCCCTAAGGGGAGGAGGGAAACAGTCTGTGGTTGGGATGGGAGCTGTCCTTCTCGATGCTGCGCGCCTTCCGCAGACATCTTTTGCGCTGAACAGCCTCAATGGTGGGGAGTGGGGAACCATAATGCGTTGGGCAGTTTTCACTACCCTTTTGCGGTCCGCAACAGAGCAGCTGCCATACCAGACTAAGATGCAGTTGGTGAGGATGCTCTCAATGGTGCAGCGGTAGAAGTTCACCAGAGGAGACAGATGGGCCTTCTTCAATCTCCTCAGGAAGAAGAGACGCTAGTGAGCCTTCTTGATTAAGGTTGAGGTGTTGAGGGTCCAAGAGAGGTCCTCGGAAATGTGGACACCCAGGAATTTAAAGCTGGCGACAAGCTCCACGTCCGTCCCGTTGATACAGATCGGGGTGTGTGCGCCACCTTTGGTCCTCCTGAAGTCCACAATTAACTCTTTGGTCTTCTTGGTGTTGAGAGCCAGGTTGTTGTTGGCACACCACTCTGCCAGGTGCTGGACCTCTTCCCCGTAGGCCGACTCATCGTTGTTGCTGATGAGGCCAATCACCGTTGTGTCGTCTGCAAACTTTACAATGGTATTAGAACCATGTACAGCTGTGCAGTCGTAGGTGAAGAATGAGTAGAGGAGAGGGCTCAGCACGCAGCCCTGTGGGACACCAGTGTTCAGGATGAGGGTTGAGGAGGTGTTGTTGTCTAACCTGACAGACTGGGGTCTGTTGTTTAGGAAGTCCAGAATCCAGTTACTGAGGGAGGTGTTGATGCCCAGATCACTGAGTTTTGTGATCAGTTTGGAGGGGATTATGGTGTTAAATGCAGAGCTGAAGTCTATGAACAACAGTCTCGCGTAGGTGTTACTGTTGTCCAGGTGGGAAAGGGCCGTGGAGTGTAGTGCCGTGGAGATGGCATCCTCCGTGCTCCTATTCTGGCGGTAGGCGAATTGGAGGGGGTCCAGTGTGGGTGGTAGACATGTTTCGAGATGAGCCAGGACCAGCCTCTCGAAGCACTTCATGATGGTTGGAGTGAGTACAACTGGGTGAAAGTCATTAAGGCTCGCTGCCTTGGAGTACTTTGACACCGGCACGATGGAGGTGGTTTTGAAGCACGTGGGGACAGCTGCTTGGGCCAGTGACAGGTTGAATATGTCAGTCAAGACCTCAGTCAGCTGCCCAGCACAGGCCCTGAGCACCCGTCCAGGGATGCCATCAGGGCCAGCAGCCTTTCGTGCATTAGTCCTGCTCAGTGCAGCACACACGTCTGTGGAGGAGAGTGTGAGGGGCTGGTTGTCTGTAGTGAGCACAGCCTTGATGGCCGCCTCCTGGTTGTCCCTGTCGAAGTGTGCATGAAAGCTGTTAAGCTCATCAGGGAGTGATGCTTCGCCGGTTTGGGGGGAGGTGTTGGTGGGTTTATAGTCCGTTATGGCCTGGATGCCTTGCCACATGTGTTGGGGGTCTGTGTTGTTTTTGAAGTGCTCCTCAATCTTTAGCTTGTAGCTATGCTTGGCCTTTTTGATGCCCCTCTTCAGGTCGGCCCTGGATGAACTGTAGGCCTGGGTGCAGGGGCGGCCCTAGCACATTTGGCGCTCTAGGCGAGCTTCACTCCTGGCGCCCCCCCCAAATAGTATATATTTTTTTTTTCCACGAAAACGGAATTGCAACTTTCAAACGCTATTTTGCCCTGTAAGACTGCATTTCTTTCACATAAACACAACAACGATCGCAACAATGAACAAACATTAATTCAAGAACAAATCACTGAGAAAATGTCACGACTGTGCTGGACTACGCTCCGGCCACACCCCCTGTTCAACTGTTTATGGACACACACACAACTCAACGTCATCTTCCCAATCGCCTGCAAATAATGTTTTCTTAGTCTTCTAAAAGTGAATCTAAAATGAGATAACAAAAGTATGTGTTATCATCATTTGTAAAATGTAGCTATTAAGTAGTTATTAAACATTTTGGTGTATTCATTTTTTTTAAGATGCATAGCTCTTGATTAGTTGAATCATGTCTAATTTAACTGGCTAGCTCGCTCCACCAAAACTAACGTTGTTATGATAACTCACATTTTTATGACGCAAAATGACGCAAATTGCGGTACAGCTGAACTTGAACTGACATTTCGACTGAATGGCAATAACAAGGAACGTCACAAGTCACTGGCTAGCTAGCGTTAGCTAACTAGCAAGATTACATACAATCCATTTGCTAAAGTTGAAAATACAACACGTGAATTCTTAGTATTTCAGTATTCCTCACAGCGACTTCACGCAGAGGCTCTGGCTTAGGGGCCCCTTGAGCTCCGTTCGTTAATCCATCCACCGCCTGTAGGAAAAACCGCCCCTGTTCAAGACTGTCCTTTATTGGTGAGCTGATTTTGGGAAATTAAACTTTTCAGCAAACATTGAGTTTCTGGGTTGCTATGGTTACCCCTCAGGGTGCCTGTGCAGCTTCATATTAACGAGTTTATGTTCACAAGTTCATATTCACGCATATTAACATGAGTTAATCACACACAGGCAACTGCAAACTGTTAAGATGGTTCCCTAAACTAGAGATAGCTAGGATAGTTAATAGCCAGTTAACTGCTCCATATCATCCCGTTAAATAGTCTGGTAGGAATACATGACACTCCTCACTTTAAAACGGCGTATTCCTAAACACTGAAAACCATGCTTTTCAAAAACGCTGCCCTAGGCAGATACATTTGAAAACTGGAGTTGTAGCGTGGACAGGGGCAACTGAAGTTTTCAGACGATCGGTTGGCATGGCACTAGGGGTAGCTTGCGCTCGAGAGGCTATAACGTCAAAATAAACATGGAAGGTGAAATGAATATGCTGCTCTGTCTCTACAATTTACTTTGCTTTAGTTAGTGTACTTCGAGTACAAGTACTTTTCCTGAATAGATACGCGTTACTCCTGCGCAGAAGGCGAGCACTGTACTCGTGTGCTTGAACTATTGGTGAAAATACGGTTTAAAGTAAACCATACAATGAGCGGAGATTCTGGGTAAAGCGTGGCCATACAGCTAGCTGGTGGGACAATTTTGTATATGCCTATATTAAATGATATATCAAATATAAACATAAAACAAATAAAAAAACATTTCTGATGTTTGTATTTTTCAAATTTCTCGCAGGCACATCGTTTTCATTTGGCAGCAGCTGATATGTCATGCTGAAACACCTCTTGTTTCGTTACAAATACATAATTAGGCGCACTTTCCGCATCTCCTCCCACCCCTTGCGACAAACACCCACTTTCCCTTATGCCCTCCCAGCAGCGATAATCTAAAGTGCACTGCCTTTGTAAATACGGGTTTATGTTTTTACCTGCTATTTTACGCCTGAAATGGGCGCAATCCTGTTAGTAAATGAGGCCCTGAGAGTTGTTCTAGGGCCTTTAGTCAAAGTGGGCCATTAAGACAAAGACATCAAACTGACTATATTCTCTAAGGGTCATTTGTTGCACAGGGCTTCAGTGATACCCAGCGTCAAGAGCAGATGTATGTTTTTGTTTCAAACAAATGTTGAGTTCAATTAAAAACAGAGAGGGTTTTCATTCAGTTGTTACATAGTAGTGGCTAATTCTAATGCCCGTTCTCTATTTTCTGCGTTTCATTCTGGTATTTCTCCAGACCAAACTCAGCCACAACAGAATAGAATAGATAATGTGACTGTTTTTGCTTGTCAAATTTAGTATTTTTTTGTACACCAAAGATTTGCTATTCTATTTTGTCTCAATATTTGCTAAATGTTAGAACTGTACATTTTAAAATTATGGATATTCAATGATAGCTGTCTCATGTAGATATTTAACATTGGTTGAATGTGAAAAAGTCTTTCACAAAGTAAAATACTGTGTATTGCACTGAATGGTACTATTGTAGAGCCTATGCAGCATACTGCTGTATATCACAACTGCATTTTGGTCCGTTAGAGTGAATTAGAGCATCTTACTATAGAACTGTAGAACTGATGCCTATTACTATTCATCACAAGTTCATACTAAGAAATGCAGCCTGCTCTGTTAAAAACATCAATCCATGCCTGATAAACAGGTCAGAGAGGTGAAAGACTTTTTCATTTTCCAAGTTGTCATAACGGGTGAAGTAGGGTAGTGGAGCAGAGAAAAACACAAAGCTGGAATGTTGGGACCCTTTTTGTATAAAAATTGTTATGTCTTATTTTACTCCACTGATACAAAGAAAAAAAAATGAATGATGAAAATACTAATTGCGCTATTTCTCTGCCTGCTGTTGCAGAAATAAAAAGGATGTTTAGCCATACTGTGTCATCATATCTCTCCCGTTTGCCATCCTTTGTGGAAGCAAAAACAAACAAGCCTCAACATGGATCATTTCAGACTGCATCTACCACAAACACATCTCAATAAATTGAGCTAAGTTGTGTGATTTTGAAAGAGTATCAAGGAAGCTTATTACCATAATTAGTAACTTATAATTTGTGAGTATAGCCTAAGTCCAAAAGCCCGTGTGGCACTGGAAGAAAAGAGAAATAATAAGTGTGAAAGGGGTCATTAACCTGAGAGCCTCTTCCTAACTTGCACTTCTACTAGTACATAACTTGCACTTCCAGCAGTTACATTCCTGCACTTTTTTTTCTATTTCTTATATAAAATAGTATTTATTGTTACACTATTGGTCTCCCTTGTACGTCGCTTTGGACAAAAGCGTCTGCTAAATGACTAAATGTAATGACCACGGATCCATGCAGTGGTTTTTTTTGGTGCTTGGTTGCTGTAGCTGGTTTGAACATTGTGTGAGCTGATTTTGTGTCTGTGATGCCTTCTAAAGACTTACACTCTTATCTCATTCTTGATCTCTGCTCTCTCCATCTCCCACTTCAACTGTATCGCTCACATTTCCTGAAGCCACTTCCCCAGGAAACCACTGCAGAACACAGATCCCTAAAACTACGCAACACATTCCAGTCCACCAGCCACTGCATGTGAAGTGTGTGTGAGACAGAGAGAGAGAGAAAGAAAGAGAGAAAGAGAAAGAGAGTGTGTATGTGTGTGTGTCTGTGAGAGTGTGTGTTGTATTTCAGTCTGTGAATATGGCAGACGCGTTTCTGAAAGAGCAGGACTCGTTCTTCTGTCCGATCTGTCTGGACCTGCTGAGAGACCCGGTCGCCATTCCCTGCGGACACAACTACTGCATGGGCTGCATAAACAGCTACTGGGACCAGGACGAGCAGAGAGGCTGGTACAGCTGCCCCCAGTGCAGACAGACGTCCCCACAGAGGCCTGTGCTCAACAAAAACCCCCTGATTAGTCATCTGGTGGATAGGGTGAGGACAAGACTGGCTGCTGCTTCATCCACCCGCCATTCCTTTATTCCTGGACACGTAAAGTGTGAGTTTTGCTCTACTGTCAAGCGCAAGTCTGTCAGATACCGTGCTGTAGATGAAGGCTCAGACACTGAGGCGGGCTGCCAAGTGTCTGCAGAAGTAGGACCAGAAGGTAAACATGAGGTGTTGGGTGCAGTCGAGCAGCTGAGAGACAACATCTGGACTCACAGCGAGAAGCTTCTGGAGGTTTTCTGTCACTCCCAGCAGCAGTGTCTCTGCTATCTGCGCCCAACAGACGGACACATGAGCCTGCAGGTAGTCACGGCGACTGCAGAGCCAACTGTCAAACAGGTGAGCACTAAAGAGAATGCTCAGGCAACACAGCTGAGCAGCATGACATCACACAGTGATATACATGGAGTCCTGATCAGGGACGTGCACAGGAATTTTGAAGGGCCTTTGCTCTGCCCTGGAAAAAAAGGGCATCACGTTCATTTTTGTAACCGCCGCCGCCAAGCCCCCTCCCCCTGCGCGCATATTCTGCCTATATCACGATCACTAACCGCCGCCGCCACGCCCCCTCCCCCATGCACATGTTCTGCGATTTTTTTATCTAGGCCTATATGAAATTCTGCAGCCGCTATACTATTTAAAAAAAATTATAATTTCCTTCGAAGGGGCAACTTGAGTCGAGGAGGGCAGACAGGCAGTTGCCCGGGCAACCTTAGCCCCCTCCTGTGCACGTCCCTGGTCCTGATACGCCAATTTTTCCCCACCTAGTGGTCTCAGCAGGCACAACAATTATATATATTTTTTTAGCTTTTTTAGCATTGTGTTCACAGCCCGTACTTTTCGATTCAGAGGAGATAAATACCTATGATTATACATAAATCATACTTGATTATGTTATTATACCAGTTACAGTGATAAGATATTTGGATTTTTAAGAGATATTAAGATACATTGATAGTGTCACACCTCTTGTATAGGGTACCGTTTCCCCCTACTTATAGAGTACTATAGCACGACATATACTTTCATTAGATCATATGTGTTTTTGTAATGTAGGTGTTGGTTGTTTGCTCTGGAAAGAGAAAGAGAGATGCGCTGTCTATTGAAATGCAGGAGCATTAAGTGGAACTGTGTTTTGACCCACAGAGGGAGTTCCATAAATCACATACAAAATTTCAGCAGAGAATCCAGGAGAGAGAGAAGGAGCTGCAGGAGCTGAGGACGGCTGTGGAGACTCTCAAGGTGAGAACTGACCAGAGGAGAGGCTGGAGGAGCCAGGAGCTCTCCTCCAGTCATCCAGTGAGAGGCCCTGTAGTCAGACCAACTGTCTGGGATTGCTGTTTGGGTCGACTCCTCTTTTGTTTTGGGCCTCTGTCCTCCATTCATCCGGAGAGGAGTCCTATCAGCTAACATTGACTCTTTTAAAAGAGAGGCTGAGATTTTGGCAGGAGGTTGTTGATCTTTGTGCTCAACAACCAATCAAATGTCACCCTTCCCTTCTGTGCTCCTGAAGTATTGTGCTGATTGGCTGAAAGTATTAATGGCTATGTTTGTTTCCCATTTACTGTGCCACGACTGTGCACGTACACAAACTGAACAAACAGCTAGAGGACCCTGAGGTGAATTTAGCTGAATTTGACAAACAAGAATCGCGAACCACACCTTTAAGCCAGACCCTTTTGAAGTCCAGAAATGACTTCCTCTGACATCCTCTGTGTCTCCTACTAGTGCTGTGCCCAGGCTGCTGTGGAGGACTGTGAGAGGATCTTCAGTGGCCTCCTGCGCTCCATAGAGAGAAGAGCTGAGGAGAAGGCCAAGCTGCAGCAGGCTGAAGAGCTCCTGAGGAGGCTGGAGGAGGAGATCGGTGAGCTGAGGAAGGACGCTCGTCTGGGCCGGCGCCCCCTCTCACTCAACACAAGCCATCTCCCTCAGGTACATATGGTGCCCTCCTAAACTGGGTTGGACTGAAATTAAATTGGCCATCTACACAAAGTCAGCTGTGAGTCTGTGGTACAGGTTGTGTGAGTAGTTTAAAATGTTTAAAGTAACTACAACCACAAACTATTACTGCTACTGTATAAAGTAGAGGCCCTCTTGCCTTAAGCAATGCTGGTAATACACATGAACATATTACACATTAAAACAAATTATACAGAGATAATTCTCTACCATCATTACTAGCTGGATTAAAAACACCATAATTTCTGCCTTCTCTATTGGGCTATAATATATATGATAAATTATAAAAATGTATTTCTTAGATGTTGACACCAGGGTCACTGTCTTCCATCATATGATGCAGTGCACTCCCATTCAAACTGCACTGCCTTTTTCCCAAAGGAATGAATCAGTGACTTCTGTTTGAGTATATTACCCTGTTTCCCCACCTCTGCCTTCTGCCTCTAGACTTCTCAGCCTGTGTGTGACCCTCATGGCAGTAAAGGTGTTCCCACCATCAAGGTCAACCAGCACTTTGCCTTTGATCAGGTGAAGCAGTCTGTCACTGAACTGACAGAGAGACTGGGAAACTTTTGTAAGCATGCAAAACATTTCACTGTTTTATTTAGGAGCTAAATGTCTGGAATGTGTTTCCTCTGCTTTGATTTCGAGCATGTATGCTGTGATTTGAATTGGCATTATTAGCTACTGTAGTTGTATATCCTTTGATATAATAGAATGTCAGTAAATTCTCAATATGCTGTTGCACAAATTATTTGACAATCTGCACATTTATCCTAATATTTTGTATTCTACTTTTTTTTCTCCACAGTGATTAAAGTTCAGAGTGTTCTGCCTCCTGAACCTGAGACCAGAGATGAGTTCTTACAGTGTAAGCTACACACACCAAATAGCCTGCCGTAACTAGTATTACTTTGCACTCAAAAACGGTCTTTAGTAAACTGTTATGAAGAACAGATATGGAAGGTGTGTGTGTGGTGTGTGTGCGTGTGTTTGATAGTATGTATGTTTATGCTGTATATAAGTGTGTGGTGTGTGTGTGTGTGTGTGTGTGTGTTTGATAGTATGTATGTTTATGCTGTATATGTGTGTGGTGTGTGTGTGTGTGTTTGATAGTATGTATGTTTATGCTGTATATGTGTGCGGTGTGCATGTGTGTGTTTGATAGTATGTATGTTTATGCTGTATATGTGTGTGTGTGTGTTTGCTAGCATGTATGTTTGTGCTGTATATGCGTGTTTGTGGTGTGTGATGAAGACACACCCATCTCTTTTGTGCCGTCTCCTCCAGATTCCCGACCTTTGACCCTGGACCCAAACACGGCGCACAGGGAGCTTTGCCTGTCTGAGGGCAACAGGAGGGTGACACACTGTGACGAGTACCAGCCCTACCCCTCTCACCCCGACCGCTTTGATGGCTGGGAGCAGGTGCTATGCAGAGAGGGGACGTGTGGACGCTGCTACTGGGAGGTGGAGTGGAGTGGGGAGGAGGTCTCCGTCGCCGTCTCTTACAAAGACATCAGCAGGAAAGGACACGGCCATGAATGTGGCTTTGGATGCAACGATCAGTCCTGGAGCCTGGACTGCTCCAAATCTGCTTACTCTTTCAAACACAATAGCGAGGAGACTGAACTCCCTCTAGTGGCCAGCTCCAGAATAGGAGTGTATGTGGATCACAGGGCAGGAACTCTGGCCTTCTACAGCATCTCTGACTCAATGACCCTCCTGCACAGAGTCCAGACCACATTCACTCACACACTCTACCCTGGGTTTTGGCTTGGCTTCGATTTCCATTATGGTCAGTCATCAGTTACACTCCTCTGAACCACAGCTCAGATTAATGCAACACACAGGATATAATTGGCAGTAATTCAGTGAATGACAAGCAACCACACACACACACACACACACACACACACACACACACACACACACACACACACACACACACACACACACACACACACACACACACACACACACACACCGACAGACGGAGGGAGGGAGGGAGGGAGGGTCTGGCACAAATCTGGCCCCGATCAAAGGGGTTGCCAGATGGCGGCTGACTCTGATTTTGCCCCAGATCTGGCAACCCCTTTGAATCAGCCCCAGCCAGTACTTTACGTAATAGTTCATGTAACCTAGAACTTTACTTTTGCATTTACTTAGTGCTAGCAGTGTGAAAGGCTATGAATCAATAGAAAGACATGCGCACACATACACAAATATACGTGCACGTTTTTGTGTCCACCCGCAGATCCAGGGGAGATGGCGGTATTTTCCTCATGCTGGTAATTGTTCTCACTGAGGAAACATCATCCTATGACTCTCATGATTATTCCTCCACGTTTTTTAGGCATATTGTGGATATTTTACACTGTTTTACTGAGTATGCTAGCGTGTGTATGTGTGTGTGTGTGTGTGTGTACGAAACCCCTCAGGTTATTAGCTGAGTTCAACCCATGACTACAAATTCACATGTGCACTTATGTCACTGTATATTATACAGTAATTTGTGTATATTTTTTTTAGTAAACCTTATAGGTTTTCTGACATGTAGACATATTTTACACGGCTGTCTGTATGTTGTTCTTTCAGTAACGTTTATGGGTTTTGTGACAGTCTATTCAGTTATGGCTGCATGCTGTTCAGTGGCGTAACGAAATAACGACGGGCCCAGGTGCAAGATATTATGACGGGCCCCCCTAACACACAAAAAAAAAACGCTAATCAAAGGTGTTTGTTATCGATATAAATAGTGTTTAATTAATCAACCTTACGTGTTTTTAGAAGCGATGGGTGTGTACACAATGAACTAAGTCTTGTTTGACTCTCAGCAGGAACATTTCTTACCGTAAAAATTGTTAGAAAGTAATAGCGACCACTATTTACCCAACTTGTAGCCTAGTAATCCTGCCCTACCATAATGTATGTAGGCTATAACTTGTCTTGAAGTGTATATCTATCACAATAGCCATAGGTTACCTGTTGCATGATTGCTGACACACCACTGAGGGCGGAAGCAGCGATGCTGATCCCAGCTGAACTGATGCACTGCTGACTCCGTGGGCTGGCGACTAGTTGACGGGCTGGTTAAAAAGCCAAAATAATCTAATTTAGGCAGCTTTGCCGCCTTCTCCTCCTGTTCTTTTTTCTCTTGCCCTTTTCTACTTCGACGCTTGTGCTTAAAAGGCATTGTTACGAGTAAAGTTGTGCTGTGCACAATGAACTAGGTTATCAGACCTTCAAATTGGTTTAACTATAGCGTATTGTATTGTCACATGATCAAATAGAGACTTGACATTGGACAACAACATACATATTACCCAGCAATCATCATTGCTAATCACAAAAATACCAAAGAAAATAAGTTTTTTAATAGTTTCTATAGTGTATGTAGGATAAGTATATGATTTTGTTATAAATTGCTACTCTTCCCTAAAAAATAATAACAACCATGACTGAGATAAGTTTGCCTTTTCAAGTGTATATATAGCATTTGACACTCTGAAGAGTTAAAAAACAGCGCGTATTTGAACATAATTATATCCAAGAAAATTTGACGCTGTACTGAGACTGAGGGTGGGTCCGTCGAGTGATGCCTGTCGCTGTACTTGGAGAGAGGGCCCGTCGCGTGTATATCTGTGGGCCCGGCCACGGGCCCCGACACCCCACCCCCCATAGTTACGCCCCTAATGCTGTTTACCGGCAGCGGTAGAGAAAATGAGAATTATGTCTCAGGGAAACCCTGCATATGGTTGTAGCTTAAATATGGTTGTAACGTCAATGAGGTATGTATTCAACTGCAGCCAACCTGTTGTTTTTTTGTAAACTCTGTGTTTGATGATTGATTCGAGTAAATGTTCTCACTGAGGAAACATCAACTTGTGATTATTTCTCCCTGCTTTTTAGGGGTGTAACACACACACAACCACACACACACAACCATACACACACAAACACACACACATTCACAGAGTGGTTTAAAGATTAACAACCTTTACAACCCCAATTTAGCTGAATTTGACAAAAAGGGTTTTAGTTTAGTAAAGAGCTAAGTCGTCAACACATCAGCTTGCCTGAACATTCTGCAAACTCTGCTGTTTTGTTTCTCTACTGCTGTGATTCAGGAAGAGCAGGTTTTAGGCCTGGAGTATCAAACGCACTCAATTGTGAGGATAAATATTTCCCAGACTCCTTCTGAACTTGAAACGCCCACACAAAATGACAACTAGGAAGCCACTCCTCAGCACACCATGTTTCTAGGGAAAACGAAACTTAAGTATCACTTGGCAGGTCTTTCTCTTAGTGTGCTTGTGGTTGTGAGAGAAAGCAAACAAAATGGCAGAGGCTATTTTCAAGAAAGAAGAGGACTCCTTCACATGTCCAGTCTGTCTAGATCTGCTGAAGGATCCAGTGACTATTCCCTGTGGACATAATTTCTGCATGAGGTGCATTGAGGGCTGCTGGGATCGGGAAGATCAAAGAGGAGTCTACAGCTGCCCCCTGTGCAAACACACTTTCACTCCCAGACCTACCCTCTACAAAAATCCTCTGATTGCTGAAATGGTGGAGACATTTAGGAAGACCAGAATCCAAGCTTCTCCTATTACTCCCTGTTGTAATGCTGGACCTGGAGATGTGGAGTGTGACGTCTGCACTGGGAGAAAACTCAAAGCTGTGAAGTCCTGTCTGGATTGTCTGTTGTCTTACTGTGAAACTCACTTCAAAGCTCACAATGATCTGAACCCAGGAAGAAAACACCCAGTGATTGAAGCCACAAGCCAGCTACAGGAGAGGATCTGTGACCAACATAAGAAGCCCCTGGAAATGTTTTGTCGTACTGATGAGAGATCTGTGTGCTGTCTGTGTGCGAGGTATGAACACAAAAACCATGACCTGGTCTCAGCTGAAGTAGAAAGGACTAAAAAACAGGTAATGACCAGTGTGTTTTACAGAACAGTTTCCGTTTTAGAATCAATAACTGGTGTTAACAGAATCAGGAACAGCCATTACATGAATTCCAGAGCGGTAGAGTTGTCAGACTGGTTGTCATTGTTCGACAAACATCCTTAATTTCTTAAGGCAGACACCATTTGTCTTACAACAGTTTTGGAGAAATCTTCAACTAAATGTTCCCTCTATGCTAGTGATGGGATTCTTTACATTCTATTGGGACTCATGGGATTCTGTTCATCAAAACTACTTGTCCAGATGTTTTCTAACCTGTTCAGTGATACTTCCTGTTGGCACAAAAACAACCATGACACGTGAGCTCCCATACTTACAGACCGATACATTTGCAGATTGTTACTTAGCTTACTGCTGTACACTACTTTGCCTAAGTAATTCCCATTGGCCACAAGAGAAATGTTGTATGTTGTTGTTACAGTCGAGGCTACATGCCTATCCTCATGTTTGCTAACTAAAGAATTACACTGACACATGTAAGACAATAACAATAAGGGCAGCTAACAATTAGATTAATGGCTGTAAGCCATTAGGTTTTTATAATACCACTGGGTGGCGTGATGTCCCCAGTCATTATTAAGAACGAGGTATCCCCTCCAAAATCAGTCTCTACTTCAGGTCTGGATATACAGTCTATATACCTGACAAATATATAAGGTATAATAACACCAGACTATGAGACTTAAAGTATAAAGTACTTTGATGACACCAGTGTCGTGTTGTGAACTGAGCATAAGGCCTTATTAGATTGTCTGTTCATGAAAGTGCTTTAAAAAAATGAATAAAGCCTTGAACTCAAAGATGGATCTGGCAGGGAGAAAATTATTGTTTATTTAATTTATTTATTGAGTGCCTCAATATAGAACCTGCATTTGTGTGCTTCGGTTTGTCATCAGAAGTGCTTGGGGGAGACCCAGAGGAGATTCCAGCAGAGAATCCAGGAGAGAGAGAAGGAGCTGCAGGAGCTGAGGAAGGCTGTGGAGACTCTCAAGGTGAGTACTGACCAGAGGAGAGGAGGACAACAGCTGGCTGCTGGAGGAGCCATTTCAGGCTCAATCAGGGCTCTCCTCCAGTCAACCAGACAGGAGTCTGTAATGCTGAGCCACTTTCCAGCTCCTCTGAGCCACACTGTGGGTACCAGGCTGTGTGGAGGAGCTGAGTGAGTGGGCTGCTTTAGATGGACCTCTCCTTTTTGTGTGTCTCCACAGAGCTCTGCACAGACAGCAGTGGAGGACAGTGAGAAGCTCTTTACTGAGATGATCCGCTCCATTGAGAGAAGGTGCTCTGAGGTGAAAGAGCTGATCAGAGATCAGGAGAAGGCTGAGGTGAGTCGGGCTGAAGGACTCCTGAAGCGACTGGAGCAGGAGATTGCTGAGCTGAAGAGGAGAGACGCTGAGCTGGAGCAGCTTTCACAAACAGAGGATCACATTCATTTCCTTCAGGTATGTTGATATACAAGAGACCATGAAAAACTAGCTCTGCATTTCCACAAATCCAAGTTTTTTTCTGAAAAATCTATACAATGACATACCACATCAGATAAGGTCAGGCCATTTTTTTTTGCTTTTCTCCCTCAATTCTCTGTTGTGTGTTTCGCTGTAGCATGTTCAGTCAGGGACTCTTTCGCCTCGCTCTAAAGACTTACCCAGCATGACCTTCAACCAAAGCTTCTCTTTTGAGGCTGTGAGGGAATCCGTCTCTGCTCTGAAGGTGCAACTGAAGGAGAGACTGGAAGTTCTCCACAGACAGGAAACCAAAAAGATGTCTGCAGCAGGTGGGATAAAATTATGAATAAATCATGACGACATTAAAAAATATTTGCATGATTCCAGTCAATGTATCAATGGATGTTTCTTTCACCTCAATAGTGACAAAAGTCCAGATCATCCAGTCTTTACAATGTAAGTCACCCCGCTACATACACATGCTCACAAACTTACAATATTAAAGTCAAGTTGAGTTGGACTTTATTTCTACATACACAAAGCCACACAATGTGTTTCACATAAAGTGTCACAGCACACAACACAGTCATAGAGGTGCAAGTCCAGACATACGTATAAGCAGATGTTATAGTTCTAATAATTATAATTGCAGATGTTATAGTTCTAATAAGTATAATTGCAGATGTTATAGTTCTAATAAGTATAATTGCCGATGTTATAGTTCTAATAAGTATAATTGCAGATTGCACATTAATTAGTGCTCAAAAAACAAATGTCAAAGTATACCAAAGACACACACGCACATACGTCCACACACCTACACACCACACACATGCAAGCCATTGACTGAAAGCTGTGAGCACAGGAGGATCATCTGACTCTGGCCACATTAATAAGAAAGGCTTATAAACACATATATTCAAACTATGACACTGACTACAGCAACTGAAAGTAAATGTAATAATATACGTAACTCCCATCCCATATGAATTCCATCCACATTTCTGTTTTCAACACAAGACATTTTGTTACAACATATTTAGAAATTAGAAGAATTTCTAAAAAAAAAAAACGTATAATAATGAATGCGATAACAAGGTTACTGTTACTGACAAAGTTCTGTTACTGTAAACCTCCAAAACAGCCCAGTCCTATGTATTTGAAGATGCTGCAAGTTGTGTTAGTATTTCTGGTTTCTTTCAACAGATGTTGCCAACCCAGTTTTCCCTCAGTCACAAGCAATAATTAGCATACAGGGAAGCAGGGAACTAAAGTCAGTGCTACAGTCACACGTTTCTTCATGTATGAAGCTAGGCCATGTTGAAAGCCTCAGAGAATTGCAGGATTTTTTTTAATGAAAAGGCAACTAGTTGCCACACTAAAAGCCTTTTGGTGAAAATGTGTTCACCCATGGGGTTTAATGCACAAGCAGAACAATACTGCCCTGGTCCTCAGATCGTTGTGTTGTTATCTATGTTGGGTTCCCAGATTCTGATCCTGAGCTCCCAGTCGCAAGGACTTACACCAAAGAGGGGCTTCTCCAATCCAGTAAGTCCTTTAGCTACTCCCTAAACATATTTGGGCATTTCTTGGGTGAAAGTGTTTACATGTGATTCCGAATGTGACATGCGAAAATTCTATATGTAACTTCTCACTTTTTGTAAAGCTTCCTAATTACGAGCACAGAGTTTAGCAGGCTTTCAGCAAAATGACCAAAATTAGCGGGAGTGAAAATGATGTAGAGGTACTTCCTTTTCAGCAATGACTTGTTGGGCATTTAGAGTTTATTGTCAATCATCATTTCCCATTGTGTTTTGTCCACAAACTACAGTTCACGATTCTAATCCAAACAGGTTCTGTCAAATTCGGAAAATTGTCTAGCGGTCCATTCAGTGTGTGCACTCAGACATGGCTCTGGAAATGGGAAACAAAGATAGTGGCTTAAACTGACCGATGCACTATTCCAGCCAATCAGCACATCGCCTCAAAATCACGTAAGGGAGGCGTGTAATTAGATTGACTGCTGAGCTCAAATTTCAACAACCTTTTGCCAGATTGGAGGACTGTGCCTTTAATAACACTTTACCCCTGAGATATAACTTTTTGAAAAATCCTCCTCACAGGAAAGATTTCCTCCTGTAATATTCCTGTACTGTGACATTGCCAAACTTACTCGAGTTAACGTTGTAATGCAGAAGTATACTTTGTAGCCCATCTGTAGCCCAACGCTGACCCTAACTGATATGATCTGTGATTAGCAAGAGTAAATTAGTATTATATTTAATTGCACAAAATCAGGGCACTAGAAAGAGAGAGAATCATTGTAATGTGATGGACAGTGATATTGGAGGCAGTGTGACACAGCCTGACTCAAAACTATGTCAACTGAATGGGAGATGGACGAGGGATGAACGAAGTTACAACAATTTATTTACAAAATAGTGAACTAAAGATAAGTCAAAACGCAGCCGTCAGCAACAGGGAAGGGATCTTCCTCGGGAACTGGAGAAGGAGTCCTGATATAGGCCAGAGCCAAACCGGGCACAGGTGTAACTCATCAGCCTGATGTGGAAACCTGGAAAAGAACCAGCAAGAGGGAAAAGACCCCTAGTGGCGTGGAGGGGTCGTCACAGCAGTTACTGATAATAATGTGATGCTCTCTGTATCTACAGTAACTAAATTCCCAACCAAGTTGACAACAGGACCAAAGACAAGAGAGCAACTCTTACCATGTGAGTTACAAACACACACTTGTACACACAAACACACACAGCTCCACACATACATGTTGTGAGGGACTGAGGTGGTTTTTTTGGTGTGAAAAACAAGGTGCAGGAGACGGTGGCTTCATATAAAAATATATACATTTATTTCCCCGGGCCTCTATGTTGACACCAAAACATGTGTCCACACAATGAACAAACAAATCACAATACAAACAGTACTTACTGTAACTCAAGCGCCTGGCACCCGAGGCACCTGCTTGGCCCATTTAGGCCCAATACCGGCACGCTCGGGGCACAAGCTAGGCCCCAAACTGGGCCCAGAAATTAAGCATGAAGCTAAGTACAGGCACAAAACAAGGCAAACAGTGTTCAAACAGTGTTCACACAGTGTTAACACCTAACCTCGCACCGGGTAAGCACTAACCCTTCATGCCTCTCCTCATGAATTAAGGCACCCTTTAAATAGGGAAGCCCATTGGGCTTATTTGGACCACTTGGCCAATTTGGACCCCACCATTGACGTGGGGGAGCACGGAACCCACTATTGCGGTGGGGGAGTCAAAGTCTTTCTCCAGCTCTTGTAGGCCAACATGAGTCCACATCCAGTCTAGTGCCACGGTGCCAAGTGTTGAAAAATCATGTTCCCCCTATTCCTCAAAGTGGGTTGGTTCACATGCTGTTTCCAACGGGCAGGGCTACCGGCAGCTCCGTGTTTCAGTTAATCAGCCCAGTAGCCTACACGGTCAGATTGTCAGACTGTTTCCTACTCTGTCCCCTGTCGCTGCCGCTATGATACACGATATGTAAAGAGATTTACCTCATTCTCGAACACAGTAAGAACATGTAAAGAAGAAGTTTTTTTCTAAACTTCATTTACGAAGTTCCAATCGATATGCACAAGTATACATAAGTTTATTCATAGATTATATAGTTTATACATAGCTAGCTAGACAGTCTAGGACACTGTCATGTCAGGGGCAGGTTCATGCTAGTTAATAAACGTAGGTCTACATCTCAGTGCCTCTCCAGATTTGTTAAATTATCTGAAGGTAAATTAATGTTATCTTTTCCTGCGGTCCATTAACTATGTTGGTATTGCGACATGGGGTGGCAGTGGTACAGGGGGTAGAGAAGTCGTAATATTATCAAGAGGTTACTAGTTCGATTCCATGTCGAAGTGTCTATGAGCTGTTTTATAACTTATTTTGAGCAACAAGTTCTCTTGAACTTTGGACATTATTTTTCTGTAAATAAATATTTCGTGTTAGTACATTTAATGTTGTTTAGAGAATTCTAAAATGACTTCGAATTTCTGTTTGTAAATGTGATAAGAGAATTCGGTATTTAGCAGTTTATGCTAGCTCTCGTGAAAGCAATTTTTTCATCTCCCCCCCCCCCCGGAATTACTCTCTGAAATTTGACCATGTATTGTCCCCCCCTACAATGAAATGGGATCTCCGCCCCTGCCCCACTGTAGTGTGTTACAATGGAGATATTTAATCAGCTGTATCCAAATGATCATCTAGATACAGAAATCCCAGGAATACCTGCGCTGTTCTTCACACAAATCACACACACACATGTGAAGGATCCCACACATCCACTCATTCCTGTGGAATATATATGAAGAACCAGACAAACACACACACACACACACACACACACACACACACACACACACACACACACACACACACACACTCACACACACACACACTCACTTTAACCTTTACTCAGTGAGATGTTAACATGAGAAACCTTTGTCTTGTCATCTCCTCCATCAGACTCATGCCACTTCACACTGGATCCAAACACAGCAAACAGATACCTCCATCTGTCTGAGAGGAACAGGAGGGTGGAAAAGAAAAATGAGCTCCAGTCATATCCTGATCATCCAGAGAGATTTGATAGTTGGTGTCAGGTGCTGTGTAGAGAGGGTGTGTCTGGACGCTGCTACTGGGAGGTTGAGTGGAGTGGGACACTTGACATAACAGTTTCATATAAAAGCATCGGCAGGAAAGGACAGTTTGAAGACAGTAGGTTTGGATGGAATCGTAGCTCCTGGAAATTACACTGTTCTCCAATCAGAACCGTTTTCAAACACAATAATAAAGAGTCTGACCTCCGTCTGGTACGCAGCTCCAGAATAGGAGTGTATGTGGATCACAGGGCAGGAACTCTGGCCTTCTACAGCATCTCTGACACAATGACCCTCCTGTGCAGAGTCCAGACCACATTCACTCACACACTCTACCCTGGGTTTTGGGTTTACGAAGGATCATCAGTGAGGCTGTTGTAGCCCTGAGGAGTCTGAAGATGTGGAGTGCAGATTATTGTACCATTCACACTCACAGACATGCAGGGGAAACACACAGGTCGACAGATACACATTTACACGCAGGACAAGCACACTAAACATGCGTTTCCTTACGAGGGCAGATTGGTCCATACACTTGTGTATGCAAACAAAGACATTTCATTTTCAAATATATATATATATATAGCACATGCCACAGAAACACAGATGTGTCTTTTAAAAAGCAGACTTTTAAAACCAGTCAAAAAACTCACTTTTATACTCTGGATTTAGTTGCATTTTAGTTCAGTCTAAGGTTGTACATTTAGTTCAGTCTAAGGTTGTACGTTTAGTTCAGTCTGAGGTTGTATGTTTAGTTCAGTCTGAGGTTGTATGTTTAGTTCAGTCTGAGGTTGTACGTTTAGTTCAGTCTGAGGTTGTATGTTTAGTTCAGTCTGAGGTTGTATGTTTAGTTCAGTCTGAGGTTGTATGTTTAGTTCAGTCTGAGGTTGTATGTTTAGTTCAGTCTAAGGTTGTATGTTTAGTTCAGTCTGAGGTTGTATGTTTAGTTCAGTGTGAGGGTCGAATTCACTTGTAATTCTGATTTGTTTTTATTGTGAGTTATTTTTTGGCCGATTTGAATCCATTCTCTTCTTATCCATTTTCTTTGTATTCTAGATTCTGATAATCTTATTTGTCTGACATGTCTGGATGTGTTTTTAGTTTTGGCCTTTCTATTCTTATGTATTTTACTAATTCACATTTTTGTAAATTTATCATATCTTCTTTTTAATATTACATTGCTATTTTGGCTGCTCAGTACAGTAGGCTATCGAATAGAATGACCTTGTTTGATTGACTTATCAATCGCCAAATTGTGGTAAATATGCAAGATACCTATTAATGTTCTGGTTTATATCTGAATGTAGTAAACTAACTTCATGGAATAAAAAGTGTTGGGCTTGATCTGATTCACTAGCTAATAATAACATTAACTATGCTGCCCCAGCAGCAATGAGCAGACGACGTTGAGTCTGTCTTAATGTTCTGCCATTATTGAAATGACAATAAAATGGGCTTTTCATCTGTATCCTGTTGTATTTACTGTCAGAGCACTCATTTGTTTTAACAAGTTCATAATGCTTTATCCTATCTTATAATAATCTTAGATCTGTTCATAACAACACCATCTATTTGTCACTTTACTTAAAGTTGACAAAGTTCACTTATAATGCCTTATCCTATCTTATAATAATTTCATATCTGTTCATAACAACACTATCTATTTGTCACTTTACTTAAAGCTGACAAAGTTCACTTATAACATTTTCTTTTTCTTTAATAAGAGTCAGTGCTTTGTAATTTAAAATAAAGAGGAAGAAATAGTGGGTTGGGCAGTATAACATGAACATTCTAAACCCATTGTTGCTGCCCCCAGATTTAAAAGAACACATTTTAGCCATGGTAACTTCATATGGAATGTTTACTTGCATTCTGAGACGAAGTAGAATCTTCAGTGATTTCCAAAGAGCTGCTCAGTCTAATTTGAGTTTTCAAAGAGGATAGTTGTGAAATATGAAGCTGTGTAATCTTTTTAGATGCTGCCTACCAATGCCCAACGAGGAGTCGGAGGGCAAGACATTGAGGTCAGAGGTGGAAGCAGAGAGAAAGAGAAAAAAGCAGAGGATTGAGAAAGCAAGCAAGACCCTTAGCAAGAAAAAGTTGAGGAAGGAGGCCAAGCACCAGAAGAAGGAGATGGCCGTCAGGAATAGAAAGGATGTTGAAGAAACGAGGTTGAAGAACCTTGTGATGGCCATCCCTGAGGTGCAGCGTGCTGAGATGAAGGATATGTCTCTGGATGAGGGGAAGGAGAGAACTGGAGAGAGAATGGACGGAGGTGCTAGTGTAGCAGTTGTGGTGGTGTCTCTGGACATGGCCAATTCTAGCGCAGATGCTAACATTAAGTCTCTGGAGACAAAGACCCCCCTAAATACAAGGCCTGTGTTTCGTCCGAGGTTGGACTGGAATAGGTACCAGCCGCGAATGCGAAGCAATGCCCAGCAGACCCTGCAGCCTGGGAGATTTGAGGCTCTGACCCCAGCAGAGAGAGACCGGCTGGAGGAGGAGAGGAGGGAGAGGTTGCTTGGCTGGTTTAGCCGGAGGGGCCTCACAACAGCTGACGATGCAGATGACTTGGCAACTTCGCTGGTGAAATTGTCCCAAGAGTTCAGCAATGAGGACTGTGGTGAGTTCAACATTTTCAGATGGCTTAACATCCTAAAGGAGTTATAGTGGACGCCTGCAGGTTTATGTTGTTACACTTGCTAATTTGAGTCATCATTTCTTCTCTATCCACAGACCAAAAGCAGTCATCTATCGGCAATGGGACACCTCAGCTGGCCGAGTGGGACGGGAGGGGCCCATCTCACCAGCTCGGTGATGGAGACCGAGTGAGGCCTGTGTCTCGCCCAAGACTGGACTGGAATAAGTACCAGCCGCGAGTGCGAAGCAATGCCCAGCAGACCCTGCAGCCTGGGAGATTTGAGGCTCTGAACCCAGCAGAGAGAGACCAGCTGGAGGAGGAGAGGAGGGAGAAGCTGCTCGGCTGGTTTAGCCGGAGGGGCCTCACAACCCCCAATGCAGCCACGCAGCCAAAGGAAACTAAGGAGGATCCTGTAATAAAATAATAAATTATAAATTATAAAATAATAAATTATTTTATTTCATTCATAAGCCATCTTGTTGTTCGTTTGTATCTTATCTAATAGTATGACACAGAGAATATTACGTTTGGGTTTGGGGACTGCACCAAGCAATCATATATTAACTAATGTCTTGCATATGATAAAAGGTTGCATCCTCATTTACCCTTCAAGCATGAGCTTTTACTGATATTTCTTGTGTTCTACAAGGTAATCACCTAGGTTTACAGACATGATTCCACAACACTGTGATACTAGTTGATACTTCAAAACAAAAGAGCCTAGCCTTATGTGAAAGTGGTAACTGATACACCAAATACCCCACTTTACGGTCTACATCACCTCCTAGGTGCAGGAGGAACCCTTAGTGTTGTATCCAACTCATCAGTATGCTGTTTGGCCGACACTACAGTTTCCGCCAAAAAGGAACAACTAGCCAAGAGCCATCTAGAGGGCCTGTGTCCCTTTTCAGAGGGAGACAAAGCACACTAAGACACAAAAGAAAGAAAGTGACCACCAAATATAGGCCTACTTTGCTAGAGTGCTCCCAGACTCCCAGAATGCAGTAGCACAGGAGGGCTGAAGGAACATTCCAAAGCTACAGATACAAAGAAACCCTTTAAGCACATTTATAAGTACAAAACTAATTATTAAAATGCACAAAAACACTGCATTATTTGAGACAGTTAATCAGTGATTGTCTACCCACAGCAGCTCATAGGTGGTCACATCAATGGTGAAATACCCTTCATCTGACTCCATTGTCTTCCATTGAGAGTGGGGCACTTTCCTCTACAACCACCCTGGTGAAATCAAAACGACAAAATCAGAATTAAATAGTTTCCATTCAGCACGCTCCTAAACCCCACCTCAGTAAGTCTGCACAGCTGCATGAGAGGGGAATCCGCTACAACACTGCCCATGCAGCGATAGTCCAAGGATCTAACCTAGACTGGTGACAAACTTTCATCACTTTTCAGTCACTTCGCTTTAGTACTTTTATCATTACCTGTTTGTCATGTGACCTACCAACCCCCTGCTAATCACGTGACTTCCTGCAGGGCCTTCCTTCTAGATCCCCACATTAGTATAGTACATATGGCAGTTTTGTGTGTGTGTATGTGTTTCTATGTGTGTGTGTGTGAGTATCTCTATGTGTGTGTTTGTGTGTGTGTATGAGCATTGCGAAGACAAGGGAACGGTGCATTTTTTATTACATTTGAGAACGCACTGCCAAAATCCTCCCATTTGAAAAACGGCACAGCATAATGAGTTTCTTAATTAAGTCACCTGCTTCATCATTTTTACAAAGAAGTCTGGGGAAGCCACCGTGAATGTTGAAAGGGATGGAATCCTCCATTATTGATGTCATGGCATTTCTTATTGTATTACCTCTGGTTTGTCACACTAGGAAAATAGAGCAGCCTCTCTCTCTCTCACTCATGTATGTGTGTATGTGTGTGAGCAGGGTGTGTCTGCATGTATGTGTGTGTTGTGTGTACATTGCAAGCAAGAACCTTAGAATGTCAAGAGAGGAGAAAAGTGGAGGAGGGGAGAGAGGTGACAATCCTGTTTTCATTTTTGTTTTCTGTGAATTAGACAGGATCACGAGCCTATGCTGAGACAGAGCAGATGTGCAGTGGCATCTCGAAGGTAAGCATTTATCACAGACGGGGGTGGCAGACGATATAATCAATGCCATTCTCCCTTTCCATGATAGTTTGTCACTAAAGACTCCTGATGTGATTTGCCTTCAGTCTTGCCTGATAAGTGACTTTAACTAACCAGGCCAGGGAAATCTTGGAACTACCTGTTTAGTTCTCCAAGTGCTAACTTCTAGTGTAATACTGATGAAAACCACAGCATTGGCCTTTTGCAGGCTAAGTGATGATACACAACTGTCAATAATGACACGTGGACTGTCAACAACAGTTCATTTTGTCAATATAGAATGGGACTAAACACACAGAGGTGTTGTAAAGTGGAACTGTCCACCTTTACAGCATTAAAGGTACAGTCTGTGGTCCTAATCATATACACTTCTTGTGAACTTCAGCGAAATTGCTCCTCACGGCCCTCTAGCTGTCCGTGTTCCCACTCAGGTGTCCATACACAGTCCTGGCTCTGTAAATGGGAAACAAACATAGTGGCTTGGGCCATAAACAATCTCAGCCAATCAGCACGGAGCTTCGGGAACACGGAAGGTAAATGTGTAATTTGATTGACTGTTGTGCTCAGATATCGAAAACCTTTTTACGAAAACTAAATTGCAGACAGCACCTTTGTATAGAGCCAACAGAATCCAACAATGCAGACGAGAACCATAGAGTTTGTAAAACTCTGTAGAAAACACATAGAGTTAGGCCTCACATCTAAATCCCTAACTCTAAAACACATTCAGTTAAGCCTCACTTCTAAACTCTACAGTGGCATGATTTTGGCCAGTTGAATAGAATGCACTGGTTAATCGTGTTCAAGTCAGTGTCTTGATAGTTCCAAACTGATATTAGGGATGAGGTTATCAATTTTGCTGAATGATTGGTAATGTATTGGTATGATGTTTGTGTATTTTGCATTGTGTAGCCAAGCACATTCCCCTACCAGACTCAAACTCACAACCTAGCAAGGAGGCTTACACATCTGTTGCATCTGTTGCTGGTGTAAAGTAGCCTGTAGCCGCCTATGTTTTTGCTTAACCCACATTAGTCCAAAGAAAATGTACTATAAGGAAAAGTGACTTTTTAGCAAAACAATTCAATACATTTTGATACATTTTACAGATTTGTGCTAAGCCAAACTTAAAGAACATGTGCACCAAAGTCAAGGTAATGTTCCGTTTCAAGCTTGGTTTAAGCATCAGTAGGGATGAGAATTGATAAGATTTGAACGATTCCGATTCCGATTCCATAACGATTCTTTCCTATCGATTCGATTCCTTATCGATTCTCTTATCGCTTATTTTTGGGCAAGGAAAAAAAAAAAGAGTACAAACGAGTTTATTTACATTAATTTTCTTTTATATAATATTCTCTGAATAGACGATGCACAGCATATACAGTATGTATGTATACATTTACATGTTTTAAATAACCAAAAACAAACCTAAGAACAGGTCAACAAACTCTCAAAGTAGGGTCCAGAGACCCAAAGCCTAATGATCCTTTTCCTTGATGGGGTGCCAGGGGGTCCCAACAAAGAAAAAAAGTATTTGTTTTGACTATAATTCCAACCATAAGTAACAGAATATATGACTGATTTGGTAATGGGTTTCATACAATTTTTGTAATAAAACATCTAAACTCAAAAATCTCATCAGAGCGCCGACACGCAGTTTCATCATCGTCACCACCACCGTCACCATTAGGGCTAATGGTGAAAGGCCAAATGAATGTTTCGCTTAATAAAATCAACTAAACAATTTGAATAATTCATACATGAATGAAATTCACGTCTAATAGGTATTCATTTTAATTCCACACGTGTAAAACATTTCGCTCAATTTATAGCCTATACAAAGCTTGATAGTGACTTAGTTTTCAGTAGGAGATATGGCTGCATTGGCGTTGTTAGAGGATATTGCCAACCGCGCAATAAGGAGAGAAAGGGTTTTTCACACTCAGACAGCCTAGGAAGCCCACTTCAATACAGCACATGCCCGTGCGCGGTTGGTAGTGGAGCGCAGCATAGGCATGCTGAAGGGAAGGTGGCGATGTTTGGATGCATAGGGAGGGAGACTGCTATATGACCCCGAAAAGGTTTGCCAGATCATCCTAGCCTGTTGTGTGCTACACAACATCTGTCTAAGCCATGGCATAGAGCTTGGAGAAGACGAAATGCGCAAGATGACCACCCTCCCATCCCAGCTGGCTGGAGCACGCACATCACTGCGCTGAGAAGACGGGAGCTGATTCACCAACTATAGTATAACAATAAATGCACACATGTTCCCATTTTCTTCAGAATGTTTTATTTAGGCACGTTTGTTCAAAGAACCCTCAATAGCGGACAGAGTTCGGCAACAACCTCACTAACAGACTCATTCAAGTCCCTTTGTGAATGAGAAGAGGGTAGCTGGTGACGGCCGACGAGGCCCCGATGCTGGTGCAGCAGGTGCTGCAGCCGCAGATGCGGCTTCTGGTGCTGCTCGTGCCGCAGGTGAGGCCGCTGGTGCTTCGGAGACGTGTCTTCTACCATGCCACATACTTTGCTTTTGCCATTACGCCACCAGACAGGCTTTCGAACAATGTTTTGGCCCGCATCTGCTCTTCCATCAGCAGAACGTCGATTTCAGCCTCACTATAATTCTTCTTTTTACATGTTTCTTTCTTGCTTGCCATTGTCACCGAGAGTTGTGCATTGAGGATGCGCTCAGTTTGTGCATTGAGAATATGCTAATTGGATTAAGTAGGGCCGTTTTGAGGGCGGAGATTCAGTTGCGCACCATTCCACGATCATTTGTGATTTATAAACGCAGGAATGGCGTACACGTGTTTTTTTGTGCGTACGTTCGTTTTCTCTGAATCGCTCTTACGACCATTTCAGAAAACGTCTCAGATCAAATGTAGGATAGTTTCTACGCAACATTTTATAAATGAGGCCCCTTGATATACCAGAGTCGTCTTTTTGCGTGAAATATAACCACACTTTTGAACGCCTCTGCCTAGACGCCATGTTGGCTGCAGTCTAAAACAAAACAAAGCTGCATGCGCGAGACATAGCTAAACGGCACTTACATCGATACCGGAATAAAAAAATTTAAAAAATCTAAAAATGAATCATTTTTAAGGCATCTATAGCGGAAAAAAACGAAAAATTAATATTTAATTTTTTTTTTTTTTTTTTTAAAGTATTGATAGCGGAATCGAAAAGGATTTTGGCTAACGATTCCAAGGAATTCCTTAACAAGAACCGGTTCTCGATTCCCATCCCTAAGCATCAGTGTCTTATGCTGATAGTTGTGTGCTTCCGTGGGTTAAGACTTTCTGATGTAAACAACAAAACACAAATTCAGGCATGGCCTTGACATCTACCAGTCAGAGCTTCAGTCATTGATGTGGATTTTGGATGGACTACTTAAAGCACACACACATAAACACAGAAACACAGAAACACACACACACACACACACACACACACACACACACACACACACACACACACACACACACACTGTGGGAGCCTGGCCTTGCAAGGGCAAACAGTGGGTACACAAACTGGAAAAGAGAAGTCAGACACAGGAGTTGCGGTGAACAGAACTTAGGTTTATTGTACAAACTGAAGGGGGAAAAGGGAGGGGGCGCACAAAGGTAACTCAGAAAGCTTCACCGGTCTGGCCGTTGGCGTCAGGGGCTCCGTCGGGCTCTTCCTGAGGCAAGAGAGAGATAGAGAGCGATTACTCGTCTTCAGTAATATAAAAGGCAGGCCGCGGGCCTCTTACCCTGAGACTGTCTTGGAAGGCGTCTGGTTCTCACTCCTCTGTAGCTCAAGACAGTCTGGCTTCCGTATCCTCTGGTTGAGTTTTAAAAGGCTCCTGATTGCCTGATTGATTGAGTGCACCTGGGAGGGACAACCAGAGACACCTGGGTGGGGAGGAGTTCCCTATGAGAATCCTCATGTGGGGGCACTGCTCACCGGCTGGGCCATCACAACACACACTCAAGGCTAGGCTATATGAACACTATATGTCTGGCAGATTTTGGACCTTATTTGAAATATGAGTTTTCATCAGAGGTGTAAAAAGTACTGATATGTTGTACTCAAGTAAAAGTACAATTACTTAGATGAAATTTTACTTAAGTACAAGTAAAATTACCCATCTAAAAATCTACTCAAGTAAAAGTAAAAAGTTGTTCATTTAAAATGTACTTTAAGTAAAAGTTACTTAGTTACTTTCAACAACTTCATGGGGGTCGCTCCTATATAGTGCAAAAAAGGACAAGGGGTCATAAATCCAATACAAAAATTAGTTATTTTTAATTAAAGGAGAATCTTAAAACATCAAACATGTCAAACATTAAACATTAAACATGTCAACACAACACTTAAGAACTTTTGGGAGGACATGTCAAGACATGAACCACATGACAGCTCAAATAAAAAAGTTTAAATGCCGCTGCCCCACTGTATATTTAAACTTTGGTTACTTTACTTGTGTCCACCTTTTGAGCATTAGTCTACAAACTTCTTGTTGAGTTTGAGCAGCAGCTGATTTTCAAGGTGAGTAGAGTTCATCCGGGCTCGCTTTGCAGTGAACAGCAATGAGTCGCTCGCAGGCGGCCGAGGCAGGTAGGCCAGTATTGAGTTTCAGGGACAGTTTTTTGATATTCTGAAAGGAGTTCAGCAGATCCATATTGACTGAGACGCAGGCTAGGTACCCTTCTAACTCCCCTGTACCTGATGACCTTCTGGACTTCATTGAGGAAAATAAATCATCTTCATCTGATGAATGTTGTCAACTTGCTCCTGCCTCCAACATCCGGTCAAGGTGTTGTCTGACATAGACCTGTAGAATCACAAACAACATTTCTGACAATTAAGTATTCGAGCTGCCATCAAGAGTGCATCATAACACAGAAATAGCTATAAATAGCTACTCTAGATGACAGACCTACAGTATGTATACAGAATTTTAGCATTCTTTTCTATTTCTACATGCATCACAATTCATAATCCTCAATTCTTGATAACCGAGAGCCCTGCGCATGAACATGAAAGACGCGCACGTTGCAAAGCCACCACTTAGCGTTGTTAATATTTGACTAATCGTGATACATTCTAGATAACGACATACACATTGACACTGACTTGTCCAACTGTCTGACAAAGATGGTGTGCGCATCGTTCCTGTTTCAGGGCATGGGAGGCAGCCAAATGATTAGCCTAATATCAGTTTATGTGGTGTATTTCATTGCTGATGACTGATCTGCAGTTTTTAACACAATATGAGAGACTGAACAAAATAATGCTATGACCTGAAACGAATGGAGGACGGGGATGGAATTATTATTAGTCTATTGGATGACGGCTGTTAACACAAGGGCTGTACACGAGTGTATAGCTAGCCTATCGTCGACGTTAGCATACTCAGGGCAGTTGCAAGTGCTAGCCAAAATTAGGCTATAGTGCCATGAAACGCATATTTTGCTTAATGGAGCAAAGCTAACTAAACAACAAAAACGCTGTATGAACTACTAATGGAAAAGAACAAATACTGTACTTACCAACACATGCTTGCGCAGATTTGAAGATCAATTTTTATAAGCAGAAAGTGTAGGCACAGCCTACACAGCATTATATAGCTGTTAACTCTTTTACGTTGGAAGGCAAACTGCTTGCTGAGATGTGGCCACGAGTTTTCTTCATTTTCTTTAATTTCAACTGGTGGAAAGTTCGGTGCTTCAGCTTGTTGGTCGTCCGTAGCTTGTTGGTACTATCACTATCATCTTCCTGCCTCTATCTTCCGTGACTCGGCACCGGCGGCTTGCATTGACTCCATCATCCACTCTATGCAGCATCCACCACTGCAATGAGAATTGTCGTGCGAGATTCACGCCTTTTGGTTTCCTGCCTTGAACTATGTTTTTTTTTTTTTACTCAGTAACGGATGTAATTTCCAATGTAGCGAAGTACAATACTTCAGTTAAAATCTACTTAAGTAAAAGTAAAATTACTGATTTAAAAAACTACTTAAAAATTACAAAGTACACAAAAAAAGTACTCAATTACAGTAACGTGAGTAAATGTAATTCGTTACTTTACACCTCTGGTTTTCATACCTGTCTGGATTTTTCATATAAGGCTTAAGCTGTCATTCCGTGCAGGGGAAGATTTCCCCCATTTTTTTTGTATAAATACTCTTGCTCCTTTATACCAGCTGTATGTGTGTGAACTTGATTGAAATCTGATGGCCCCATCCCTGTTCTCACCCAGATTTGTTTACTATGAGCACAGTGACCGATGCATCACTCAGTCCCTGTGTCTGTGTGTCAGTGGCAGAGGAATGGAAGTGAACGCTTGAGCCACATCTTATCATGGTAACAAAGGAAAGGTCCCCAAACTGGTATTGCTCAGACACCTGGGGTCAGGAAGCAAACTGAGGTGTGAGTGACTGTAACTAATCATAGTGTGGGAATGGGGTAGGCCAGGGGTTTCCGCAATGGCATTGCAGGGGGTCCGCGACATGAACCTATGTTGATCAGTTCACCATTGAATTTTTTTATTTTTATAAATTCGCTTTGATATTTCAACACATTTCCAGATTACTCTTGAATATCGTGAAAAATATCAAAGAAATTACACTGACAAGTGTTATAGGCAGAATATCTGTGCAGGGGGAGGGGGCGTGGCGGTGGCTAGCAATGTACCCTGATAATTTTACATATTTAAGTGTTATAGGCACACACGGTTACACACACGCAAGCGCGTGCAGGCACATCAGTGGGCCGCAAATTACTTTCTAGTCAGAATGGTGGTCCCTGGGACAAAACCAGTTGAAAACCCCTGGGGCCAGAGAAACCTGATTATCATACAGGACAAAAAAAGGTTGCCAGACCTATTAGAAGCCTAGCTCATTTACATTAAAAGCCTAAGAGGTGTCTTAAACAGCATATATGGCTAAAGTTGGAGATGCTTGTGGTTCAGATCTGCACCACTGAATTCTGAGTATGTTCCACGTGCTTCGTCACTGCACTTTATTGGAATAAAGACATATTTTTGGCATCAACCACAAAAGAAACTTCCTTTTTCTTACAGACAACATTTGCTGGCCACTATGATGTCTAGAGGACTTCTACACAGGGAGAGTGGGGGCGGGTTGGGCAGAGAGAGAGAGAGAGAGAGAGAGAGAGAGACGATGAGAAAAGATGAGAGGAGCAAACACTGGTAGCTTTATGGAGCAACAAGTTATGTAACGCAGCATCAAACTAAATCTGTACAAATGGTAATTGATGTCTGATTGAATGAAAAGTGATGGTAATTTAATTAGGAGAGCAGTCACTGGATAACCCTAAAGGAGTGTAGAGACTGTAAAGAGTATTTTCAGATTTGCTGGAAGATATGTAAGTGTCTTCTTCGTGACATGTTTATTGGTAAGCATAACATAATTGGATAAATCCACAGAAAGGTGTGAAATAACAATACAATAAAATGACATAATAGAATAACTCACTCAGCTGGTGCCAAGAAACTAGCCTAACGTGTTCTTATACAACACACAGAACACTGGTGCTGCAGTACACACAACTCGCCGCAACCACGTTGTTCAGATCAGTCTGAGCGAGTTCTTTTGTGCAGTAAAACCGCATCCTGCTTCTGATTTCCTGTTCATAAATGCAGAAACGGAAATATCAGAAATGGCTGGTGTCAGCGATAGAGGTACGTTTTTTAAAATCTGAAATAAGTCAGCATAAAATGTTATAAGCTATCTTTAATTCTAACATCTATCATAGAAGTGTTAAATGATTTGTTTTGTCTTTCATCAGCTCCACTCCTTCGGGGGACATCTGCTCCTGGTGAGTCCATTGGAAACAGCCCTTTACACAGTTGTTGTACTTTACAGGTTCAGATTCAAATGTATTTTTCTTTTGTTCAGTTATTGAAGTGCACAACATTGACATGCTTGTGGCTAGATACACAAGAAACTAACAAGCAAACACAAAATATGACAACAGCACAGTGAAACTGAAGTGTTAATATTACAGTTTTTCTCGATTGCTTTGGCACATTTTTCCATTCACTGTTTACTTTTTCAAAACAGCTCACACACAGCCCTTAACAGAAGATGAAATGACCAAAACACTATATGATGTTTGCAGAATGACACCACCTTCTTAAAATGTATCACACACCCATCAAAACCAAACATTTCCATCAAAACCTACAATTTGTGCTCAATTGAAAATGTATGTTTTCTCATTTATTTTAACAATGGATAACAACATTCAAAGTACAGCTATCAATATCAACCTCTGAAACCATCACTTCAACTTTTGTGCAACACCCTCACAGTATTGACTATTTTACCACTGACAAATCTGTTCTGCAGTGACAATCTCCCCCTGCCACCAGTGTGAGCCAGGGTGTTGATTCTGTAAAAATAGTGCAATAGGCTATAAATACTGTAAATATACAGTAATCAGAATTCTACCGTATATATCGTTAATTACTTGAGTAAAACTACAGTACTACGTTGTATTGTGGCAACACACTTTACAAAAGTATAGAAATGGTTGTTGCCAAGAGTGCAAATACAATGAAACACAGTACAGTAAATTGACTGTAAAGGCCAGCAAAGTGTCATTGTCAATGCCGAACTTACAAACAATTGATGCCACAGTATGACGGCTCAGGTTTGGCTGAACCCTTTGGCCAGCCTCTCTCATGGAGAGGTCGTGATTGACTAATTTCATTAGAGCATCTTACACGAATGCCACATCCCCTGACAGGGGCCCCTCTATCTGTACCACGGCCTCTTCCTTGTCCTAGTCCTTGCTGAGGTTGTTGGTGGCGGCCTCCTCGATCCATGCTTGGTATTAACTTCAATCTATTGACCTCTTTTAGAGGTTGAGAACTATTTGATTAGTTGTGCACAGAGAGTTCACACCAGTGCTGACGATATTTAGAATATAGAGAGCAGTTTCAGTAGGCTGCTACTAAGTGTCTGCAATGTGTTGACATGGTTATTCAATTAGGTTTTGTGTCTTTCTCTGAAAAGTGTGTTAACTGTTTTGAAAAGTGTGTTAAAACTCAAAGAAATTTGTGTGAAAGCAATGAGAAATAGTTAACCCATTCGCCAGAGAAGACTCTTGCTGTGCAAAGAAGATGTGCGCATTAGATTAATTGACCCATGATTCGCTAAATGTGTGTAAGCAATCAAGAAAAACTGTAAGTACTACATTTAATTTAAAAAAGATAAATAAATAACTCAAATAACATAACTAACTTAAATAACTACTAATTATCTAATAATTGTTGAAAAAGTCATTTCCATTTCTTTTCGAAAGGTTTTGTCTTATCAGAGTGGGCTGTCATATCAGTTTCTGTTGTATGTTGAGTGTTGTTTGATTTTTACGGGTTTTAGTATTTTCCTGCGTATGATATATTGAAGGTAAAACTGGACATTCTCATGTCATTCCAAGTTTTCACTCTTCTCCATTTGATGCATTCAGGACCTCAGACTTCATGCAAAAAAAACAGAAGATACGTGAAAAAATCACATTATCTTGTCGTGGAAGGCCATGAAAGTATGTCAAGAAGGAGGATTTTCAACAATTCAGGGCAAAGCTATTATGCAGTTTCAAATTGTACACAATGAATATTATGAATATCATTCATAATTATGAATATATAATATTTTGAATAAATATTTAAAGCAAACATCAACCATCCGAGGAAATCTACTATTGAATAATTTAAAATAGTTTACAGAATATGTATACAGAGTATATATTGTTATATACTTTTATCTTTCTTCGGGTTGATCAACTTTAGATGAAACCCTTTCCCAAGAGAGAGATCAGTGCATGGGGTCTTCAGGTAAGAAGCATCATTGCAATAAAAACACTCATTGTGTCAGGATCCTGCTCTGTCCGTTTTGTGTTTGTCTATTTTGTCATGTGCTTCTTGTGTGTGTTTGTTATGCCATGTGTTTCCCTGTGTTTTGTTTATTATTTCCATGTGCTCCTTTGTTGTCATTCTGAACTCCGCCCCCACTTGCCTTCTACCACGTCCTGTTTTTTTCTATCACCTACCACAACTGCCTTGTTAATCACCCTGTTTGTTTCCCTGATTGGTTTCTCCTGTGTCTTGTTAATTCCCCTTGTTTAGTTCACCTGTGTCTGGTTGTCTAGTTCCCCCTCTGTTATTTATGTTCAGTCTGTCCTGTGTCGGTTTAAATGTTTAATGTTTAAATGTCCTGTCAAGTATGGTGAGAGATTCTGTCCTATTTAGCTGTGTGCTTTCCCCGTATTCCGTCTCTACTGTGCTTTCGTGTTTTTTGTGTTTTTGCCCTGCCCTATGGATTCTGTATTTCTGGTGTTTTGGGAATCCTGAGTTTTTGCCTGGATCTTCTGTGTTTTTGAGAATAAATTCTAAGTTTGTCTGCATCTGGTCTGCGATTGGGTCCTTTTCCAACCCTAACACATTGTTACATTTTACTGTTACTAAGTGTTACATACTGCTGCGTAATATCATAACATGTCTAAACTATTGGTTCCACAGAAGACGAACTGAGAATTGTGACAGTTGGTAGAACTGGATCAGGGAAAAGTTCAACAGGGAACACCATCCTTGGACGCACAAATGCTTTTAAAGAGGATCCTTCACCTAATTCTGTGACCAAGCAATGTATCAAAAAACATGCAGAAGTGTCAGGAAGGCGTGTCTCTGTGATAGACTGTCCTGGAAACTTTGATACATTTATGGATGACAATCAGTTCAAAACTGAGATAGAGAAATGCATTGATCTGTCTGTGCCAGGACCTCACGTGTTCCTTCAAGTGATCAGACTAGGGGTGAGATTCACAGAGGAGGAAGAAAATGCTGTGGAATGGATTAAACGTAATTTTGGCGAACAAGCCTCTCTATATACAATAGTACTGTTTACTCATGTGGATGACTTGGGAAACAGAAGAGTAGAGGACTGTATTGCACAATGCCCTAAACTCAGAAATGTCATTGAAACTTGTGGAGGGAGATATCTTGCATTCAATAATAAAGTCAGAGAAAACTCCCAGGTCAAGAAGTTATTGAAATTGATTGACAAGATGTTAAAACTGAATCCTAAACCGTTCTACACAAATGACATGTACAAAAAAGCTCAGAAAAGGATTGAAGAGGAGGAGAGGATGAGACAGGAAGAGATTAAGAGGAAAGAGGAAGAAGTAAAGTGGAAACAGGACGAGGAGATCAGGAGGAAGAGAGAAAAAAAGGAAAAACAGGTTTCCATAGGTACCATGATAGGTGGTGGACTGATGGTTGCAGGAGGGGTAACAGCAGGAGTAGTAGCTGAAATTGTCCTGGCACCTGTAATTATAGGGGTGGTTGGTGCTGCAGGATTGATATCAGCAATTGGATACTTTGTGAAACTTAAAACAAGAGAGCAGTAGATGAGTGCATTTAATCATACTGTAGAGTGGATGCTCTGTTATGATTAGGACACATAGTGCATGTTGTGTATATGCTCTGTTATGATTAAGACATATAGTGCATGTTGTGTATATGCTCTGTTATGATTAAGACATATAGTGCATGTTGTGTATATGCTCTGTTATGATTAGGACATATAGTGCATGTTGTGTAGATGCTCTGTTATGATTAAGACATATAGTGCATGTTGTGTAGATGTTCTGTTATGATTAAGACACATAGTGCATGTTGTGTAGATGTTCTGTTATGATTAAGACACATAGTGCATGTTGTGTAGATGATCTTTTATGATTGTTCATTATTAATCAGACATATTACTTCCACGTATCAGTACCAGATTCGTTTATCTGTGTTATTAACATCTGCAAATGTGTTATTTTTTGCTTTTCTATCTTGTTTGCTTGATTATCACTGAAATAAATGAACATTTCACCAGATCCAGTGGTCTTCTCTGTTAGGCCTATCCTCAGTCTTACTTTTTTCTGAAAACCACATGCAAAGAAATCATCTCAAATGTGTCATGCACTTCACAATAAAATCACCACGTGGATCATTATTAAGCCATTGATTGATTGGCAAATCACATCTCGACCGTTTAAATGATAGGGAGAATTCAAATTTTAATCCACCAGTCAAGAGAATCTCTTATAAGCAGTCAATCTAGCGACACCTGTTCCAGTAGTCTTTAATAGTGCTGACTCTGTAAATGGGGAACAAACATAGTGGCTTATACCTAAACAATTCCAGCCAATCAACACAACACTTCTGTGCTCCTGAAGCATCGTGTTGATTGGCTAAAATTATTAATGGATTGGATTAGATTTGCAAACCACACCTTTAAACCAGAGCGACTGTCTGGGACTCCTGTGAATCCAGACAGACTTCCTCTGACATCCTCTGTGTCTCCTGCTAGTGCTGTGCCCAGGCTGCTGTGGAAGACGGTGAGAGGATCTTCAGTGGCCTCCTGCACTCCATAGAGAGAAGAGCTGAGGAGGAGGCCAAGCTGCAGCGGGCTGAAGAGCTCCTGAGGAGGAGAAGGCTGGAGGAGGAGATCGGTGAGCTGAGGAAGGACGCTCGTCTGGGCCGGCGCCCCCTCTCACTCAACACAAGCCATCTCCCTCAGGTACAAATGTGCCCTCTTAAACTGTGTTGGACTGAAATTAAATTGGCCATCTACACAAAGTCAGCTGTGAGTCTGTGGTACAGGTTACATAAGTCGTTTAAATGTTTAAAGTAACTACAACCACAAATTATTACTGCTACTGCACAAAGTAGAAGCCATTTTGACCTAAGCCATGATGTTAATACACATGAACACATTACAAATTAAAAAAATATATAGGGATAACAACCTACCATCATTATTTATTGGATTAAAAACACCACAATTTTCGCCTTCTCTGTTGGGATATATGATAAAGCTCTTAGATGTTGCCACCAGGGGTCAGTGTTGTCCATCACTTGATGCTGTGCACTCCCATTCATACTGCACTCTCCCAAAGGAATGAATCAGTGACTTCTGTTTGAGTATATTACTCTATGTTTCCCCACCTCTGCCTTCTGCCTCTAGACTTCTCAGTCTGTGTGTGACCCTCATGGCAGTAAAGGTGTTCCCACCATCAAGGTCAACCAGCACTTTGCCTTTGAAACACAGTACGGTAAGGTATTCATTCTCTCAGTTCTTCCATACTCGACATGATTACAGAAAAGACATACCTTATAACAGCACTCTAAAATACACTGGTTATCTATGGAAGGTCTGTATTGCTGAAGCAGTCTATCACTGAACTGACAGAGACTGGGAAACTTCTGTAAGCATGCAAAACATTTCACTCTCTGGAAATGTCTGGAGTATGTTTCCTCTGCTTTGTTTTCGAGCATGTATGTTTGTTTTGCAAATAACTTTTGCCAACTTAGTTCATATTTGTAGAAAGATCTTGTTTATGATTTGGGTTTATTGCTGTGATTTGAATTGGCATTATTAGTAACTGTGATATTTTTGAGAGTTTAGCCTCATTCTACTTTCTTTTTCTCTACAGTGATTAAAGTTCAGAGTGTTCTGCCTCCTGAACCTGAGACCAGAGATGAGTTCTTACAGTGTAAGCTACACACACCCGATAGCCTGCTGTAACTAGTATTACTTTGCACTCAAAAAAGGGCAACAGGAGGGTGACACACTGTGACGAGTACCAATCCTACCCCTCTCACCCCGACCGCTTTGACGTCTGGGAGCAGGTGCTGTGCAGAGAGGGGACGTGTGGACGCTGCTACTGGGAGGTGGAGTGGAGTGGGGAGGAGGTCTCTGTCGCCGTCTCTTACAAAGACATCAGCAGGAAAGGACACGGCCATGAATGTGGCTTTGGATGCAACGATCAGTCCTGGAGCCTGGACTGCTCCAAATCTGCTTACTCTTTCAAACACAATAACGAGGAGACTGAACTCCCTCTAGTGGCCAGCTCCAGAATAGGAGTGTATGTGGATCACAGGGCAGGGACTCTGGCCTTCTACAGCATCTCTGACACAATGACCCTCCTGCACAGAGTCCAGACCACATTCACTCACACACTCTACCCTGGGTTTTGGCTCGGCTTTAACTTCCATTATGGTCAGTCATTAGTTAGACTCCTCTGAACCACAGCTCAGACTAGGATGCACACAGGATATAATTGGCAGTAAATCAGTGCCTGACAGATAACCACACACCAGACGGTTACAGGGTCTGGTGCAAATTTTACCCAGATCTTGCACACACGCATTGTGATCTGGTGGAGATCCAGTGCAGTCAGCTGCAATCTGGCAACCCCTTTAGAGGCCCATCCACATGGCCAACCCCTTTAGAGGCCCATCCACATGGCCAACCCCTTTAGAGGCCCATCCACATGGCTAACCCCTTTAGAGGCCCATCCACATGGCCAACCATAACGATAATAACAATTATAGCTAAAATAATATGATAAGAGAATCCTCTCACAAATATAATTCATGTTGTAATCCCAGGCCTTAAAAATGTGATTGATTCTGATTGGCTAGCAGTGTTTTCCACTGATATCTCTCTTCATTTCGTTGTGGTTATAGTGTGAAGTGTGAATGTTGCCGTTCTTATGCCCTAGAGCCATGGGGGTCAGTTACACTGGGGACATGGGGGTCAGTTACACTGGGGACATGGGGGTCAGTTACACTGGGGACATGGGGGTCAGTTACGCTGGGGACATGGGGGTCAGTTACGCTGGGGACATGGGGGACAGTTACACTGGGGACATGGGAGTCAGTTACGCTGGGGACATGGGAGTCAGTTACACTGGGGACATGGGAGTCAGTTACACTGGGGACATGGGGACAGTTACACTGGGGACATGGGAGTCAGTTACACTGGGGACATGGGGGTCAGTTACGCTGGGGACATGTCCTCACCACTTTTTGCAACCACCAATTTCGTCCCCACTTTTGACAACTGAAAATAAATTCTCACCACAATGAAAGGAAAGCTTCTCAAAATGTGTTTCGTTCAGTTGGTTTGATGGGAAATGAAATCTCTAATCCACTAATATAAAGTTAGTGAATTATATGAAATCAACATTTGTATTAGCTTATTATTTCCATCTGTGTGTGTGTGTGTGTGTGTGTGTGTGTGTGTGTGTGTGTGTGTGTGTGTGTGTGTGTGTGTGTTTGTGTTCTCTATTTTCTGCAAACATAATAAACATGTTACTGCACTCGCAGGTTGTAGCCATAATCGCAAATAGCAACTGAACTGCATAGGATACAGGTAAAGACACAAAACAGATTTAATCTTAAACATATTAATTGTAGAAATACATTGTATTAACAAACTGCATTAAAATGAAAATACACATTACAATAAATTGCATGAATGTAAACATATTGATGGATTCTTAAAAAAAGCTAACAGCCTGTAGGTATTTGATTTCACATTCAAAGTGACCATGCTATATAGACCTATAACTCTGATGTTGATGTTTCATTCCCCACAAATCTGTTGACCCTCATCTAAAAAGAAGTGCAAGTTGTCAGGTGGTCCTCCAAAAAGTTTTTAATAGTTGAAGGCAACTGTGCGCTACTCACAGGAATTGTAATTGAGGAATTTTGTAAAGGGCAGTCAGATTTGGGATCGCTCAATCCATGTCACTGGCCAATTGAAACCTCAACCATCTCCAGACTTCTGCGAATTTTGCAAAAAGAGAACATTGTAAAACTCTGTGCGGGATATATCAATTAAAAATCTTTCTTTCATTAAAAAACAGCGTGTTTGATGAACATATTTCAAAGTGGCTATACTAGGCTAACACTGCTGACTCCAGAATTCGTTTTTGCTAGCCCTGGCACCCACTGAAGGTCTGCTAGTGGTTACAATGTAGCTATTCTTTAATGGCCACCAGTCAGATGCCATCACCTCTGTTCCAGTGCATTACGTTCATCTAAAATACATGTCTATATATGTCATAAACTTTTTGTCTTCCTGGTGTTAAAATTCTCTGACAGTTTCTAAATGTTTCTACCAAGTTTTGTTCGATTTGTCAAAATAAGCCCAAATAAAAGTGTTGCTGTGTTTTAAAAGTCTTTAAAAAGTTAGATTTGGTGTGATTACACTAGCAACGATGGCCTTGCTAAATCTCTAACTAGTTATCTACTAATTCTGTCCTGCTCTGAATCCTGTCTAGCATACATCATGCTATATAACTGAAATAAAAGTGGACTTGTGACATGTGGATAACTTTCAGTGGACCATATAAAGCTGAGGTGAGCTAGTTACAGCTATGTTTGTTGAACACATGCAGTAGTTGGGTTATTGTATTGCTAGGCCCATAGATGTACGGCTAACATCATGAAGTTAGAGTCTCCGCTGTGAAGTGCGCTGGACTGGATTTCTGTTTCTGTCATCCGTGGGCATTAACTTGACAGTATTCACAGGTTACAGGATTTTAATGTTTGCTATGATTATTTAAATAAAATGTGCATAGTCCTGCATTGGACTTGAACCTAAACCCTCAGATACAGGAGGTGGCAGTGTTAATAATGACACCAAGAGCCCTTGGGTTTGTTATGTGTCTCTTGCACATGTCTTAAAGTTTTTGGGAAGGTTTTGTCACTGCAGAGTTCTGTATCAGCTGGCCACATCAGCTGGACAGAGATACAAACCCACTTGTTTTTAGCATGTTTTAACATTTTAGTTTAGCCCTACACAATCCCAATAGCTTTGGTGCATTTGTATTGGGATAAGTTCATCATAACAGCAGAGGCAGACACGCAGTGGCCCAGTGCCAGGTAGGACCATGTCAAATCCCATCTCTGTCTCCAGCACTTTTCAAAGCATACTGACACCCATGGCTTAAGCCAAATTGAAAACTAGTTTTTCCAGTTATCATGAAAGTTCTTAGTGGTAGTGTCGACGGCCTTAAACCAACCCCAGCAAAGAGTCACCTGCCATCTGAATCAAGTACTTTAATGTTAATTTAACCTGGAACTTTACTTTTACATTCACGTAGTGCTAGCACTGTAAAAAGCTATGAATCAAGTCAGCAATACAAAGATACACACACACAAACGTACACGCGCGCGCGCACACACACACACACACACACACACACACACACACACACACACACATATTCACACACATACAGTTGTACATGGGGGCAATCAGCCCCAAACAGCCCAGCTACAAACAGACCGCTTTACAAAACAATGTACCATAAGCAAATTCAAGATATGACTCCGAATGTAAAAAATAAACAACAATAACGAGCATAAATATCAATTAGACTCATTTCGATGTCTCTCAAATTAAACATTAATACCATCATTATATTAGACTATAATTCGTAGCAGAAGACTTCGTCCACTAAAAAGAAGGTAGGAAAGGAGAGCACATTAATCTGTCACTGTTTGGGCCAGGCAGAGGAGGACTAGAAGCTCCAGGCAAACTGACCAGCTGGGGGACAGGAGAGGGAGGCCACTGGGGCAGAGGAACAGAAGCATCATATACAGGCCAGGGTCGAGTACTGAGTGTGTCATTCACACTGTAGAGTCAGCTCATAGCGTCAGACAGGAGAGCAAGTGTGTGTGTGTTTGTGTGCGTAGGATTTCTGTCTGTAGGGTCTCTGTGTGTATTTTGTAGGGTCTTTAGAGGAGTGTGTGAGTGTGAGTGTGAGTGTGTGTGTGTGTATGTGTGTGTGTGTGTGTGTGTGTGTGTGTGTGTGTGTGTGTGTGGTTTTATTATCACTGTTCTTTCTCATGTATCTGTTGCTGCATCTTCTCCAGCATCTCCTGCATCCGCTTCAGCTGTAGACAGAAATGGGGAAGTCAGTACAGCATCATCACTAGGTTAGAACATCAAACATTACTGACACATTCACCATCACACACCAATGTCACACCATATCACGTATATCATACCGCAGTACCGCAGAGTTGTATACTTGCAACAATCCACCCATTTCAATTCACTATACTCCTAAGATATGAGTGCATTCACACCTTTATTAGGATTCCTAAATAAGGAGCGCACTTTTTAGTTAACCACAACCGCAAGTTGAATCCTTACCCCATAACTTAATGAATGTTTACAAATGTATTTAATTAGGAAATAAGGTTGGGACAGAAGGTTATGAGTTATGACACACAAACAGTAATTCACTGGCTATAGAGCATCTTACCTCCTCATCTTTCATCTTGATGAGTCTCTCTGTCTCTGCATCTGGGGTTGGGAGAGGCAGGATGGGGAGAGGACTGTCCACACGATTATCCTGAGTTAGTTTACTGTCACAAAACAAACAAACAAACAAACAAACAAATATCTGGGTCATAAACAGGCAACAGTGTACATATTACTGCCAAAACCTATTGGCAAACTTTACAATAACACAAACACCATAAACATGCACCAAAAAACAGTCTTATTATATAACCAGGCATTACTCATAAATACTAAAATATTGCTTTTAGAGATAAACTCTGTCAAAATGATACTCCATACTCCACCACAACTAATAAAAAGTTTAATATTACAGGCATTACCTTCACTGTCATGACTACATAGTCCTCTGCTAGCGCCTTTGTTCATTTTTGTTCATTTTGGAACTCCCTACACAACGCAGACACCTACACACACACACACACACACCTACACACACACACACACACACACACCTTGTCATGTCCTGTATGCACTGTGCTCTGTAGTTCTCGTAGTGGACGTCACAGGTCACATCCTTTAGGTCGTGCATGTGAGAGCGAATCAGCATGCTCCGCAGCTTCACAAAGTCACAGTGGGACTGATTCTCCACTGCAACACACACACACAGACATGTATTAATATAATCACACACACACACACCACACACACACAGAGACATGTATTAATATAATCACACACACACACACACACACACACACACAGAGACGTGTATTAATATAATCACACACACACACACCACACACACACACACACACACACACACAGAGACATGTATTAATATAATCACACACACACACACCACACACACACAGAGACATGTATTAATATAATCACACACACACACACACACACAGACATGTATTAATATAATCACACACACATACACACACCACACGCACACACACAGACATGTATTAATATAATCACACACACACACACACACACACACACACACACACACACACACACACACAGACATGTATTAATATAATCACACACACACACACACACACACACACACACACACCACACACACATACACACACACACACACACACAGACATGTATTAATATAATCACACACACACACACACACACACACACACACCACACACACATACACGCACACACACAGACATGTATTAATATAATCACACACACACACACACACACACACCACATACACACACACACAGACATGTATTAATATAATCACACACACACACATGTAATAATATAATCACACACACACACAGACATGTTTTAATATAATCACACACACACACACACACACACAATATAATAACACTAGGAAAAACAAGCACACAGACCCTCTCCTTTGGTTTTACTTTATAAAGGTCTAGTTTAAACAGTAAAAATATTACTAACATGGTCCAACAACCAGTCAACAACAATACCCCAATGGCCACTCAAATAGACTCAGACACACACAACTCAAACTCTGACACACACTCACAAACACACACGTACGCACACGCACACACGACACACACGGTCACACACCTTCTACAATGCCCCAGGGGTAGACACGGCCCCGCACCCGCTGTCCCCGTGCCTCCACCACTGTGTTACTGCCGATCACCGCCAACGGTGTACACTCCTGTACACACACACACACACACACACACACACACACACGCACACACACACACACAAATACATATTCATATAAGATAATTATCCATCCATCCATGTATCCACCTACCCATCCATTCATCTAGCTAGCTGTTGTTTTGCATGCTATTGCTATCCATCTTGCTATCTATTTATCAATCCATTCATACATCTGATAGCTACGGAATTATATTTGTATTTTGTATTTGTATTCATTTGTTAAAGTCAACTAATCAAATGAATCAATGTATACATGCAGTGTACATCATGTGCATATCCATCAATACATACTGAAGGATTAATATGATTATGTACAACCATTCCATGACACTCCTGGCAACAGAATCCTAGCAACAATGAACTCAATGAGGACACCAGCCCTTTAGTCTCGGCCTCCTCACCTTCAGCTCTTTGTCCAGCTGTTTGAACTCTTCATCCTCATCCGAGTCACACTCCGGGAACTGGTAGACTTTGATCCCAAACTTCTCGATCTCGTCTCGTACCTGGTGCAGACGCGAGCCGGGATTAGCATTGCTTTTAGCATTAGTGTGAGATTAGCATAATTCCACCTCATTACTAGACAAACAACCACTTCAGCGTTTCCACAACAACTCTGTACACAAACAAAAACTGTCCACTGCTCCTCAGCTTCTATCCTATAGACTACATATACTTGTCTCCCCACCATACCAACATGGTGTATTACGAACACAGTGGACCCCTAGATTTGCCTGTAGTACATCTACACTTAAAGTAACAGACTGAGACTGAATGGTATTTGTTAAACACTACCGGGACAGTTTTTGCTGGAATGGAGCTAAGTGTGCTGCCAGATCAGGAGGGAAGAACAGCTGGATTAAGATGTGGAGAGGCATTAGGCCTAGCCAATAATGGCTTAAACAGCAAGGGCCTCAAAGAAAGCCACAGGAGAAGACTGCACACTGAAGGGAGCTCCCAACATGTGTTAGTGATTTCAGCACACCGGTGACGCTTCCAGTGACGCGTCCAGTGACGTAAAGCTCTTCCTCAGACTTCTTCATTAAACAGCGAGGGGCCTGAGAGGCCTCAGTGGATACAAGGAGCATAAATGTTGGGACCAATAGCTAACATCTTTAGCTGCATAGCCATACAGCTCCTTCTTTACTGTTGCTGTAGGGGAACATTTATTTTAGCCCGTTAACTCATTGCTATGATATTAAATGAAATTCAACCTAGTCCAACCTATTCAACCTCACATTAAATTAAACCCTTTCTTATGCTTGAAAAAAAACAACAGCAAATAATAACAACAAACAAAAACAAAGAATGCAAGCCTGTCCTGAACAGGTGACTGCCCCAGGTAAACATCTGTTTCAGGTTTAAATGTTAATACGTCAAAGTGAGTGTTGATAGCATAAGTGGCGAGGCACTGTGCTTCTCCATGACAATTTATTAGAACGTCTGATGCAATAAACCTGCAGAAACTAGCACAAAGCGAAAACAGCTGGCGTGCTGATACAAACATACACCACACACACACACACACACACCACACACACACACACACACACACACACACACACACACACACACACACATACACATAACCATACACATAAAAATCACTCACATGCACACACACACACACATACACACAGAAATCACTCACATGCACACACACACACACACACACACACACACACACACACACACACACACACACACACAAACACACAAACAAACACACATACGCACATAGGCCAAGCGCCTGTTAAAGAGGCAAGTCTCACCCTGTCCTTGAGTTTCTTGATCTCATTAGGAGTGAGGCAATCAGCCTTGGCGATGAGAGGAATGATGTTCACCTTCTCATGAAGTGCCTTCATGAACTCCACATCTATTGGCCTCAGCCTGCACAGGACGGGACAGGGACGATTAATCAACCAGCCTCTACTTACACTCACACGTGTGTGTGTGTGTGTGTGTGTGTGTGTGTGTGTGTGTGTGTGTGTGTGTGTGTGTGTGTGTGTGTGTGTGTTTACCCATGTCCAAATGGTGGTATGAAGTATAGACAGCAATGAACACGGTTGTCTAGAATGTTCTTTCTGTTGAGCCCGCTCTCATCTCTGAAGTACTGCTCAAACTGCTGATCAATGTAGTCTGTGATGGGCTTCCAGCTGTGTCAGACACAGTGAGAGACAGAGAGGGAGAGAGAGAGAGAGAGAGAGAGGGAGGGAGAGAGAGAGAGAGAGAGAGAGAGAGGGAGAGAGAGAGGGAGAGAGGGGGGGGGGTTATAATCTTTCATGTGTACCACTATTAGGATAAATGCTAAATAATTAAAGCCCATAAACAGTGAATAATGAACACATATTGACAGTTCCACAGCTGTTTGGGATAAGTGGACACACACCACACACTGTTAATTGTGCGCATCATTGCTATGTCAACATTTTCACTGAAACCATCCTAGAGTCAAATTAAATTAGGTCAAATGTTGTTCAGCTACTGGACCTTAAGGCTCTTATGAAGAAGGTCACTGCACAACGCCTCTTCAACAAGACCTTACTCATATGCACACATATGAGTGTGTAAATATATGAAAAAACACATTGGGATCAGCTAAATATTAGCTCAGGAACAGCTACAGATAAATTCAGGATCAGACTGATTCAAAGAGATCAGTTCATAAGGAGTTCAGGATCATCTAAGAATACCCAAAAACCTAATGATCCAAATCAGCGTCATTTACAGATCAGTCAAGGGTCAGCCAAACATTTCCCAATGCACACATAATAATCACTCCAGGACCAATTTTAGGACCAGTTCAGAATCACATACGATCTGTTCAGAATTACATACAATCAGTTCAGAATCACATTTGATCGGTTCAGAATCCCATAACGACTGGATAG